>NC_133618.1:71460332-71602832 GCF_048593235.1 Sminthopsis crassicaudata | reverse complement strand
TGAGATTTTTTTTTTTTCTGGAAGAAGAGAAGGTTCCAAAATTATGAGAGCCACATTTATTTATTTACAGGATTGTAACATGGAATACTGCATATTTGTTCTATAAAATACAAGAAGGCAGGGGTCTTTTTCAGAAAGACAAAATGAATAAAAATATTCTAAAAAGAAATTCCAAATTACTATGCTCATAAATATACTAAAAAATTGAATATTTAGATAAAAAAGTCAGGATCACATAAGACTTATTAACAATTAATTTAAAGTAAAATTTACATTTGGAATATTACATATGAAAAGGCCAATTACCAAGAAAAAGAGATTTTGATTTCAAAGATTAGGATGTATCAGTGGAGAAAAGATAATTGTTGTGACATACAGACAGACAGATAGAAAGATAGATAGAGAAATAAAGGATAAGGTTTATTAAGTAATGAACTTTAAGTATAGAAGAAGAATGATGAGAGGAGGGTGCTACTGAAATTGAGAACTTGAGTTTTTAGAAAAATGATGGCCCATTCAAAAGAAATATGGTTTATTTGAAAAAAAATCCATTATATTGAATTAGAGATGCTTAAGGCACATAGTGTTTGAAATCTCCAGGGATATTCAAATAATATTTAGATAGAAACTCATAGAAGATATATAAAGCAACATAGAGTTGAAAGTTAGAAAAAGGAAAATAAATGAAGTCTCAGGGCAGAGCTTTGGCATGTGGATATAGTTATGAACTATATTATCTAGGATATAGAATCAACTATCAAAAAAGACAGACGCATAGTGAGAGTTAGGAAAAAAAAAAAAAACTGAGAAAGACCAATGTCATAAAATTCCAGAAAGGAGAAACAATACAAAAAGAGGTAGTGGGTGGAATGTGTTGAAAAACAAAATAAAACAAACAAACAAAAAAAAACACTATTAAGAGAAGGGAGAGGGATGATAGGTGATAAGGTAGATGGGTAAAAAAAAAAAAAAAAAACTACTAAGGACAGGTTGGAAAGAGAGAACAAAAGCGTATACAGGGAAGAAAATAGTATGGAGAGAAATACAGAGCTGGTAATCATAACTGTTAATGTGAATGGGATGAATGTGCAGACCTGCCCAGTGGAGAATTTTTGTACCAGCCTCTGATCATAGAACTCTTGACAATGGTCAAAAACAGGAGTTTATTTATTCAAAATTCTCTTATCCTTATGTATCCTAATACACTTACATAATTATAGCATTCTGCACATGTGCTAATTATATACTGTGCATGCTGACCACATAAATGACTTGCTATTATGTACAAATGTCTCCTTGCCACTTCATTATAACTTTGCTTTGATTACAACACAGATTGTCACACCCCCTGAATTCTCTGGAAGGCCAATATTCTCTTAGGAGTGATGGGGAACCAAACCAGACATGACAACAAAGTTCCACTGGACTAAAGGATCTTATATCTTGCCCAGGATTCCCCACTATCTGTGACACTCTACAGATGAAGTCTCCCATAAAAAAGAAGCAAATAGCTATTAAAAAACCAGAATTCTACAATATGTTGTTTATAGGAAACATTTGACATAGAGAGATACATACAGAGAAAAGGTAAAAGACTGAAAAAAATTATTATGGTTAAGCTAAAGTAAAAAAAATCAGGCATAGAAATTCTGATCTCAGATAAAGCAAAAATAAAAATAGATCTTATTAAAAGAAATAAGGAGGAAAAGTACATCCTGATTAAAAAGTACTGGAAATAATGAAATAGTAACAATGCTAAATGTGTATGCACCAAATGATAGAGCAAGCAAATTCCTGGAGAAATTTTAAAGCCCAGTTATGGGAAGAAATAGGTAGCAAAATTATCCTTCCCCTTTCAGAGTCAGACAAAACTAACCAGAAAATAAGCAAAAAAGAAACTAGGGTGGTTAGCAGGATCTTAGAAAACCCAGATATATTAAACCTCTAGAGAAAGTTGACTTAGGGTCAGAAAGGAACACACCTTTTTCTCAACACTACATGGAACTTTCACAAAAATTAACCATATATTACAGCATTAAAAAAAAGTCACAATCAAATGCAAAAAGGCAGGAATAGTGAGTGCTTTCTTTTTAGACTACAATGCAATAAAACTTATATTCAATAAAGCACCAGGGAAAAATAGAGTAAAAACCAATTGGAAATTAAATAATCTAGTTCTAAAGAATGAGTGGATCAAACAACAAAACACAGAAACAATACATTTTTTAATACAAGAAAATGACAATACTGAGACAATATAGCAAGACCTTTGAAATGCATTCAAAATAGTTTTTAGGGAAAATTTTATATCTCTAAATATCTACATAAATAAAATAGGAAAAGAGGAAATTAATGAACTAGGCATGCAATTAAACAAAGGTAGAAAAAGAACAAATTAATACTCCCCAATTAAATACCAAATTAGAAATTTTGAAACTCAAAGGAGAGATTAATAAAGTAGAAACCAAGCAGACTATTGATCAATAACCAAAAACTAAGAGCTGGTTTTAGGAGAAAAATAACAAAATAGATAAACCTTGTTAATTTAATCAGAAAAAGGAAAGATACAAACCCAATCATAAGCATAAAAAATTAAAGGGGTGAACTTGCCACCAATAAAAAAGAAATTAAAGAAATAATTAGGAACTATTTTGCCCAACTTTATAGCACCAAGTCTGACAACTGAAACTAATTGGATGAATATTTAAAAAAACATAAATTGACCAGGTTAATAGAAAAGGAAATAAATTATTTAAATAGTTCCATTATAGAAAAAGAAATTGGACAAGTCATTAATGAACTTCTTAACAAAAAATCTCCAGGGCCAGATGGATTAACAAGTGAATTCTTCCAAACACTTGAAGAACAATTAATTCTAATACTATGTAAACTATTTGGAAAAATAGTTAAAGAAAGAGTACTGCCAAATTCTTTCTATGATACAAGTATGGCATTGATACCTAAACCAAGAAGAGCCAAAACAGAAAAAGAAAATCATAGACCAATCTGCCTAATGAATATTGATGCAAAATTTTTATTTATTTTTATTAAACCTTTTTAATTTTCAAAAGATATGAATGGTTAATTTTTGAGCATTAACCCTTGCAAAACCAGGTGTGTTAATTTTGACCCCTTCTTCTAGATAGCAAGTAATCCAATATATGTTAAACATGGTAAAATATGTGTTAAGTCCAATATATATATGCATTCATTTTTATATAATTATTTTGTTGCACAAGAAAAATCAAATAAAAAAGAAAAAAAAAGAAATAAAATAATATGCAATCAAACAACAAAAAGTGTGAGAATGCTATATTGTAATACACAATCATTTCCCACATTCCTCTCTCTGGGTGTAGATGGCTCTCCTCATCTCAAGGTCTTTGGAATTGGTCTGAATGGTCTCATTGTTGATAAGTGCCATGTCCATCAAAATTGTTGCAATCTTTAAAAAATATTTTTAGTGCATTTTTTAATCTCCTTTTCAAATTAACAAATTCTTTTCCATCTGGTGACATACATACTCTCACTTTCTCTGTCTCTTTCTTTTCTCTGTCTCTGTCTCTTTATCTCATCATCCTCTTTATCAACTGTCAATTTTGAAACATTATCAATGCATACATTTTAAAAATAAAAAGCTTTAATTAAAAAAAATGTGGCCAGAAAAAAATTAATTCAAGTATTGAGGAGTCAGAATTAAAATTGCATGGGATTTGATAGGTATCATATTAAAAACTCAGAGGTCATGGAACAAGATATTCTGCAAAGCAAAGGAGCCAGAACAACAACCAAAAATGACTACCCAGAAATAAAATAAGCATACTATATCAAGGGGTTAAATACATCGTTTAATGAAATAGGAATTCAAGCTTGAATTCCTATTTCATTAAATGATGTTTTTTAAATGATTATATTAAAAAAAATAAACAAGCAAAATATGTATGTGACATGTGTGTGTGTGCATGTGTGTTTGTGTGTGTGTAGGAGAGCACTGAAATGATAATCAATATCTATCTAAAACCAGCAAACATTATCTATAATGAGGATACATTAGCATCCTTATCAATAAATTGAGGAGTAAAGCTAGAATGCCCATTATCAATATCATTTTTAAAATATAGTACTAGAACTATTAATTAAAGCAATAAGAGAAGCAAAAGAGATCAAAGGAATAAAAATAGGTAATGAAGTAACAAAATTATCACTGCAAATAATGTGATATACTTAGAGGATTCTAGAGAATAAACTAAAAAAATTACTTGAAGTAAATTTTTAGCAAAATTAAAGGATATAAATCCACATATATCATGAGCAGTTCTTTATATAAATCAACAGAACTCATTAGCATGAGATAGAAAAAGAAATTTCATTTGAAATAATTCTAAACAATATAAAATACTTTGAAGTATACTTGCCAAGATAAACCCAGGAACAATATGAATGCAATTACAAAAATTTCACACAAATTAAGACAGATTTAAGCTATTGGAAAAAATAATTTAAGTTGTTTTAGACAAGCTACATGTGTAGGCCAAATCAATATAATTAATAAAAATGACAATTCTTCTTAAATTAATTCACTTTTTGAGTGGCATGCCAATCAAAACAAATATAGAACTGGAGAAACAAAGAAGTAATAAAACTTATCTGGAACAAGAAAAGATTAAGAATATCAAAGAAATTAATGGAAGGAGGAAATATAAAGATATTTCCTAACAATACCAGATCTAGGACTGTATAATAAAGCAGTATTCATCAAAACTCTCTAGTACAAAGAAAGAGTGGTGGATCAATGGAATAGATTAGGTATACAAGACACACTACTCAAAGACCATAGACATTTATTTTTTTATAAACCTTATGACTCCATCTTTTGGATTAAGAACACAATATCTGACAAAACTTGCTGGGAATACTGGCAAATAATAGTTTACAAACTTGTATGGCCTAAATCTCACACCATATACCACATTAAGGTAAAAAAGGATGCATGATTTAGATATAAAGGATGATAGTATAAGAAAATTAGAAGAGGTAGTACCTACTTGTCAAATCTATGAAGAAAGAAATAATTCATCATTTACCCAAAACCAGAAAGTATTAAAAATGTAACAGATCATTTTAGCAATATTAAAAACCTTTAGTACAAAAAAAAACCAACAACAACAACAACAACATTGCAATCAAGATTAGAAGCAAAGCAGAAATTTGGGATACAATTTCTCAAATAGAGAATTAAGTCAAATTTATAAAAATATAAGCCACTTCCTAAGTTAATAATGGTTAAAAGATATTAGAAAGGTAGGTTACACATGAAGAAATTAAAGCTATCTATATATTTATGCAATATAAAAAGTGCTCTAAATCACTTTTGATTTCATAACTGCAACTTAAAAGAACTCATACCTATCAGATTAGCTGATATGACAACCTCCTCCCCTCAAAATAAATAAATAAATAAATAAATAAATAAAGGAAACTGATAAACGGAGATGATATGGAAAAATCAGGACACTAATATACTGTCAGTGAAATTGATGGATCAATTCAGATCCAAACATTCTGGAGAACAATTTGGAATTATGACTAAAGGTCAATAAAAAGACATAACCTGTGTTTCAGGAATAACATTGCTAGTTTTATATCCCAAAGAGATCCTAAAAATGGGAAAATGACTTATATGTACAAAAGTATTTATAGCAGTTCTTTCAGTGGCAAAATATTGAAAATTGAGGGGTTGCCTATGGTATATGAATGTAATGGAATGCCATTGTGCAATATGAAATGATGAATAAGCAGATTTCAGAAAAATCTGGAAAGACTTGTATGAAGTAATAGAAAGTGAAATGAACAGTCATGAAAACATTGTACATAATATCAGCAGCACTGTCTGATAATCAAGCAAAAATAAGTTCTCTTTTTAGCAACAAAATGATTATGGCAAATGTAAAGGATTCCCAAAGAAAAATGTTCTCCATATCCAGATAAAGAATTTATGGACTGAAGATTGAATGATATATATGTATATATATATATATATATATATATATATATATATATATATATATATATATATATATATATATATATATATATATATAATTTTGTTAATGTTTTCTAAAGTTTTCTTTTCCTTTTGATTTGTTTCTTCTTTTACAACTGATTTATATGGAAATCAGTTTTATTTGATTGCACATGTATAATATATATCAAATTGCTTACCATTTTTAGAAGAGGGGATGAGAGGAAAGGAAATCAGCATCTTATAAAAATGAATGCTAAAAAATTGTCTTGACATATAATTTGGGGAAAAATCCTAATGAAAAATAAACAAAAAAGAAACAATGAAGTTAATAGTTTCAGAGAAAACTATGAACATTAGTATGAAGTAATGTTTAATGAAATAAACAGAGCTAGAAGAATAATGAAAGCAGTTACAACAATATTATAAAAACAAACAACTTTGAAAAATTTAGAATACTGACCAGCCATTACTCCAGAGGACATAATGAAACATGCTGCCTACTTCCTAACAGTGAGGCTCAAGATGTATAATGAGAAGTATTTTGTTCATAGTCACAGAGAAATTCATTAATTTTGCTTGACTATTCATATGTGTTATAGAGTATTTTTCTTCTTTCTTCCCTCTTTTGTCTAATTGGAAGCAGAGCAGGGAGAGGAAATTAATGATGCTTGTTTGAAAATTAAAGAAAAATGTAAAAAAAATGATGTTTTTTTCCCCAGATCTTAGCAACTGCTATGCATTATGTTAAGTAGTGAGTCTAAAAATTTCAGAAGAAAACTCACCAAGTGACTTCATGTTTCAAGGAACTTTTTTTTTTTTTTTTTTAAAGTGGAGTGAGGTAAAATATATAAAGGTGAGCTAAAAGAGGGCAGGGATATGGCTTGGGAGGAGCTTAGTTTATTGATGAATGATTTATGAATGGCCACTAGATAAAGGCAATCCTTTTTTGGTCTACTAAATAATAAAACAAATCAAACAAAGAACTTGGGAATAGAGACAGAATTAGAAAGGAATCCAGGCAATACAAAGTCAAAAGTCCTTATTTTACAAATGTGGAAACTGACTCATAGAGAGATTAAATAATTTGCCTAAGACACAGATAATTATATCTATGGTGAAATCATGATTTAGACTCAGGTCCTCTGACTCTTGCTCTATTAATCTTTTGATTTTACTGGGCTATCTTCATTGTTTCTAGTACCATTCTAAGTACTAATGGGTGAAGAAAATATGGCATAAAACACAGTTGTTACTTTGCAGCCATTTAAATATAATTGGAATGCATAAAGCAATGAAAAAATCAAATCTATTCTCTATGCCTCTGTTTCCTCCTCAGTAAAATAAGGTGGTTGAAAGAGACTTCCTAAGATATTTTATGTGAAGATGTATTCCATCAGAAAGATTCATTTCAGGATTGCTTTTTACCTTTTTATTATTTAAAAAATGAGGTTATTTAGGGTATTAAAATATGTCCTATTTTCTATTTTTTTTTCTTGAAAAATTCCCACTTTATTTTTAGCATACAGTATTTCATATAACAAATTTCCACTAAATCTGCATTTTCACAGTTTCTATCTCTATATTTCAATATCAAAAGTCATTATGATCAAATTACTTTGGCTACTTATGAGACAATTTGTATTTATTCTACTCACATGTATGAATATCATGCTGTCTCCCTCAATAGAAAATAAATTCTTTAGGAATAGGAATTGTTTTATTTTTTTTTCCTTTTTGTTTCCCCAGCACCTAACACATCAGCTTGCATGTTATGAAGGCTTAATAAATGCCAAATGATTGATTGATTCATGAGTACTAAGGATGACAATTTTAACATTTCTGATTATTTGCCTCCTTTCTATATAATATGCAATATATACACCACCTAGTATAGTATTACCTCATGTTTCTGGATCTTCATTTCCACAGTCCCATCAGTATAACATGGTAGTGAGAGAATAGTTAATAGTAGATATATTTCTTCTCTAAATCCATCCCTTTAGAGGAATTAGTTTTAGAAATTATATCATTATTCCTTATTTTTTATTTTTTATTAATTTTATAATTATAATTTTTGACAGTACATATGCATGAGTAATTTTTTTTAACAACATTATTCCTTGTATTCATTTTTCCAAATTTTCAAATTTTCCCCTCCCTCCCATTACTCCCTCCCCTAGATGACAGGCAATCCCATACATATTAAATGTGTTACAGTATAACCTAGATACAATATATGTGTGAAAATACAATTTTCTTTTGGCACAGTAAGAATTGGATTCTTAAGGTATAAGTAACCTGGATAGAAAGGCAGTAGTGCAAACAGTTTACATTCAATTCCCAGTGTTTCTTCTCTGGGTGTAGCTGTTTCTGTCTATCATTGATCAACTTGAAGTGAATTGGATCTTCTTTATGTTGAAGATATCCACTTCCATCAGAATACATCTTCATGCAGTATTGTTGTTGAAGTGTATAGTGATCTCCTGGTTCTGCTCATTTCACTCAGAATTAGTTCATGCAAATCTCTCCAAATCTCTCTGTATTCATCCTGCTCGTCATTTCTTAGAGAGCAATAATATTCCATGATATTCATATAACATAATTTACCCAACTATTCTCTAATTGATGGACATCAATTCATTTTCCAGTTTCTAGCCACTACAAAAAGAGCTGCCACAAATATTTTGGCACACACAGGTCCCTTTCCCCTCTTTAGTATTTTTTTGGGATATAAGCCCAGTAGTAGCACTGCTGGATCAAAGGGTATGCACAGTTTGATAACTTTTTGGGCATAGTTCCAAATTGCTCTCCAGAATGGTTGGATTCTTTCACAACTCCACCAACAATGCATCAGTGTCCTAGTTTTCCCATATCCCCTCCAACATTCATCATTATCTTTTCCTGTCATCTTAGCCAGTCTGACAGGTGTGTAATGGTATCTCAGAGTTGTCTTAATTAATTTGCATTTCTCTGATCAGTAGTGATTTGGAACACTCTCGTATGAGTGGATATAGTTTTAATTTTATCATATAAAATTGTCTGTTCATATCCTTTGACCATTTATCAATTGGAGAATGGTTTGATTTCTTATAAATTAGGGTCAGTTCTCTATCTATTTTGGAAATGAGACCTTTATCAGAACCTTTAACTTTAAAAATATTTTCCCAATTTGTTACTTCCCTTCTAATCTTGTTTGCATTAGTTTTTTTTTTTTTTTTTTGTACAAAAGCTTTTTAAGTTGATGTAATCAAAATCTTCTATTTTGTGATCAATAATGATCTCTAGTTCTCCTTTGATCATACATTCCTTTTCCTCCACAGGTCTGAGAGGTAGACTATACTCTTTTCCTCTAATCTATTTATGATCTCATTCTTTATGCCTAAATCATGTACCCATTTTGATCTTATCTTGGTATATAGTGTTAAGTCTGGGTCCATATCTAAATTCTGCCATACTTATTTCCAGTTTTCCCAACATATTTTTTCAAATAATGATTTCTTATCCCAAATGTTAGTTTCTTTGGGTTTGTCAAATACTAGATTGCTATAGTTGTACCCTATTTTTTCCTGTGTACCTAATCTGTTCCACTTATTGACTAGTCTATTTCTTAGCCAATACCAAATGGTTTTAGTGACTGCTGCTTTATAATATAGCTTTAGATCAGGTACTATCATTATTCTATAAATCCAATTATTATTTTTTCTCCTATTTTAACATTATCTTTTAAATTCAACAAATAATTTGTTGATCTGAGATTGTGTGGTGATTATTAGAAATTCAGATATAGATGAAAATGGATAAAGATTTTCACACTGCTCACAAGATATTTACATTTTTGGGGGAGCAGGGAAGGAATAGAGGAGATAAATATAATTAGAAAGCCAGATTAAATATTATTATGATTTCGTGAAGGGAGAGATTAAGCATACCTAGTATAGAGAGCAGGCATTAGGAAAATTCCCAGAACAAGTGGCATTAGATTTTATCCTTAGAAAAAGAGAGGTTTTTTAACAGATCGAAATGGCAGTGTAAGGTGATTCAACTGTAGGCATAGAGAATGATAGGAATAAAAACAAATTGAAGAGAAAAAGATTTATATACACATGTGTTTGCACATACACATACACACATACTTTGACTGGAGTCTAGAATATGTTAAAGATAACATATAATAGTATGAGATAAGCTGGATAAATAGGCTAAAGCCAAATTATGAAGGACCTTGACTGTCCCATTTATTGATTTATATTTCATTCAAAAGGCAACAAAAAGGCAACAAGAAGGCCCTGGATTACTGAGAAGAGTAGTGACATATATTTAATGTATATTAGCAAGATAAAGCAGAAAATTATCTAGAGGATGGATTTGTGAGGACAGAGTCTTTGGCAGATATATCAATCCAGGTAAAAGGTAAAGAAAGTATCAATTAGAGTGACACTAGTAGAAGTCAAGAAGGACAATATACAAGAAATATCGCAATGGTAAAATGACAGCACTTGTCTACCAATTGGATAAAGGAAGAAGAGTCTGAGATTGTAAGCCTGCTAAATTGGGGAGATATGAAGTAATTAACAGTAACTTGCAAGATGAAGAGTGTTTTCTGGCAGGAAGAGAAATTTCAGGTATTGGGGAGAATGATGAGTTCAGTTTTAGACGTGGTGACTTTTAGTAAATAGAGAAATATGCAAAAGGAGAAATAAAGCAAATAGGAACCAGAGATTCAAGGAAGAAATTGTAGAGGAAAAGGTAGAGGTATAGATTTGAGAGTCTTCTGTGGTGAAATTGGAATTTAGGTCATTGACTTTTTAGTATTCTGATAACTATCACTGTGCTCTAATTCTAGACAAACAGCTGAATGCAAAGAAGGAATGGGAAGAAAAAGGAGAATAGAGTTTGTGTCTACTCTTCATTCTCTAAATCAGCCTGGATTCCTTTGCAAGGGAGACTTAAACAAGGATATTGAAATAGATGCTTTCTATGCTTCAGATCCTATGAATATGATTCAATACTTTTCTTTTTTCTAGAAAGGAATAATTAAGGTGATGAACATGGAGGAGGATATTCCTACTGTTTATGTTAAAATTTGTCATAGATCTTTTGTGGGTAATATGACCACAAAATGGTAATAAGAAATACCATGAAAATCAGATGGTATTTATTTTAAAATGTTCATATTTTCTACTCAAAACATTTTTATTATGTCACAAATTGGTATTATTTTTATATTTTCAGAAATAGTAATGCTATTCTGTTGTTAGCTGAAATGAAATTAACTTACAAAAACATCAACCCAAATAACAGCAAGAGGGCACTGCACTGTCCATTCAAATATGAAGTAAATTACTACTCTTTTCCCCCTTACAATTATCCTCCTGACCTATAGAAACTATATTATTATCCCATCATTTCGGTAATTTCCTTTCTCAAAACTAGACCATTTTCTCTGTCATTGCTATTTTGAAAGTCTCAATGATGAACCATCTACAGTAAGGGCCATCATTCATATCGAACTTAATTAGAAAACAGTTTGGAAGTTGGAGAGATTCCTAATTTAAATCAATTAAAGGGAAACTTGTCAGATTCATTTTAGGTTTGCTTATCTGCACCCTCACAGTAAGATAGAAGAGATCTGTCTCCTCCAATCTAACTCCTCCTCACACAGGCTTATGTCATAGTATGCAGATCCAGGGAATCAGTGGCGGCAATTAGCAAGAAGACTCCTGCCATGAGCAGAGAGAAGGGCAACAGAATAAACTTCAAGTATTGGGTGACAAAAAAACCATTCTGGGAATCCAAAACGGAAAATCTTTTGATGACTTTGTTCAATTAAATTGGCACCTCTCCAGTCAATGGGTACATTTGAAATTGATTCTCTGGCCACATTTCAGTTATTGTTTGGAAGCTCAGCATCACTACTTTGTCCATACCTTGAATCATAGTATGTCAAATTTAATTCCATTATCAACTGGGGTGTGAGTGTCAGATAGTGACTGTTTAAGAAACATATTCTTTTTGCTAAGCAGATCATTAAGAGGTCTTTTACCTCTCTGTTACTAAAATAAATGTCTCCATTTTTCATAGGAACCTACCAGAGCCTCTTCATATCTATGCTAGTTTTAGCTTTTGTTTCTCAAGTCCAGTCTCCAGTGGGGATATTTCATGTAAAGCGACCTGTTTCCATGTACAGGATTGTGATTCGGAAATCACAATTACCTCTACAGGAAGTTTGAAGTATGTGGATCCATGCAATGATCCTAAATTAGAAACTGAAAATTTAATGCATTTTGAGTCTTTATAGTTTAAAGGAAGGGGGGAAGGAAGTAGATATTCAGATAATTAGGATACAAAATAGTATTCCTTCATTTTTGTACATTGTCATTTTAATAGTAGCTACATTTATAGCAAATTCATTCTTGTCCTGAATAATTTCCTGTGAGTTGTTTTGTTGTTGTTATTGTTGTTGTTGTTCTTTGTGAGTCTTGTCTTCTTTATTGACTTATAAGTTCAAAGATGATTTGATATAATGGCAATAATGTTGTATATGATTTCAGAATACTTGGGTTCAAATACCAGCTATTCTACTTATATGTTATATAACAATGAGCATGATATAACTTATATGGATTTCAAATTTACCAAGCAAAAAATGACTTTTATTACCTACCATATAGAGATCTTATGGAAAAAAAAAAAAACACTATGAAAATCTGGAGCACTATAGAAATGTGTTTCTCAGTTATCTCACTACTCATCTAAATCAATTCTTGTTTAAATACTCTTATGCACCCAGCACAATGCTTGGCACATATTATGCACTTGATGCATGATTTTTGAAATTAATCTAGCCATGTATCTATAAATTTAATGATTTATGAAGTTATGTAAATATTTCAGTTCAATATTTCAACTATTAGAAAATATTTTTTTTTTTATTATTTCACATAAGTCTTCTACAATAGCAGATCCCAATTCAATTAATTTTCATTCAGTAAGCAATGATTAAGACCCTATTATACCTTAGTAAATCATAATTATGGTCATTGCTTGAACTAAAAATTTTGAAGGGACAAAAATAATAAAAAAATTTCTTCATGGATGACCAATTAATTGAATTTTGTGACCTAACTCAGAAGTCTTACTGAAGAGCAAGTAGCATTATATTAATTTTAATGTATCATCAAAAATCTTTTCAGATAGAAATTTTAGGATCTCACAAAATCATGGAATGTTAGAGATGGAGGGGATGGGTATAATTATCTCATCCAATACATATATAAAAAGTTATCTCTTCTACTAAAAGTATTTATTCAACTTTGAAGATTTCTAGTGAGGAGAGAACCCATTTCGTCCAAAAGAAGACTATTCAGTTTTGGGATAATTGTGTTAGAAACATTTCTTTACATGAAGCTTATTTTTCCTCTTTCAGTCTTCTAAATCTCTGGTCCTTTTCCTTCCAAACGAAACTCACCAAATTTTTTGGTAAATATTTAATAAGTCTATTAACAATGCTGTTTTCTCAAAAGAAATTAACTTTTCAGGTGAGGACACACTTATTGATTCAATCACATTTACACTTCTCTGTGAAAATCTTTCAAATGATTGAGGACAGATACCATGTTTCTTTTGCAATGCATTTCTTAAGCTGAATAGCCAGTACTGCTTCAAGTAATCTGTAGTTGCCATGAACTAGAATCGCTTCTTTATCCTGGCTGTCTTTATCTTAATGCTACACACCTTATCAATATTCTTCCTTAAACATGTTACATCTTTACAAAAAAACAAACAAACAAAAAAAAACTTTTTGAGTTTCATCTTATCTAAATTTATTATCTTATCAAAATCCTAATAGTTGTTATTCCTTGTTGTCCAAGATATTCTTTTTCATTCCTCAAAGACATAATTCCTTAGAAAATATTTTTTCCTCCTCCATCTCTTCACTTCATACTAGGGGATTTCACCATCCACATTAATCCCCATTCAAATACCCTAACATCCCATTTCTTCAAATTATTCAGTTTTTTCATTGCCACCTCCTGGAGGTAAAAAGGGTTCCTCGGGAATGATGCTTATTTTTGTTTTCTGTGTTCCCAGAATAATTGCATTGAAGAAAACTTCTTATCCATAATAAACTGCAATGGAAGAAACATCACATTAATCAGATGGCACTCATTTGTGGGTGTTACTTCATAGGAGTTTTGTAAAATGACAAAGCTTCAATTTGGTGAAATTTTTGAATTTGAACATCAGCGCTGATATTTCCCATCTATATGTTACTGTGGACATAACTCAACCTCTACTTTACTCATCTTTAAAATTAAGGGATTGAAGTAGATAGGTTCTAAGGATTTTTTAGCTCTAAATACTGCTTTTATTAATATTCCAGAATGTATAGAGATTATACATTCACACACATATATACATACATACATATGAATGTGAAAGTATATGTAATATACATGACATGGATTCTTCCAGTCAAGAACTTTTAATCTTGTTGAGAAGGATGCATATGACTGTCTAAGCATCAAGGGCAAAACATGTCTATTAAAGTATCCACTTAGTGGTCTAGAAAACCAAACTTATGGAATTTCACAGGATGATATTTTTAACTATGTGTGGAGACAGTCAATAAGCCAAAAAGGATACTAAACTTAAATGGTCTTTGTTGAGTCCCTGGGCTTTTGATCATAAAAGATAGAACTAAGAAAACATGTTACTTATACACTGTATCTGGACTCTGGTAGGGAGTCAGCATGTCATCAATGAAAGAGGTCTAGCTTGGGAATGATGAGAATTAAATTGGAATCCTAGGGGAGATCTACTGGAGGTGGGGAAAAAGTGCAGTTTGAACAGTTTTGCTTTTTTAATTTTATATCTTCTTTTGTCAGTTTGCCACTTATTTCTCTGAATGTCTATGGCTCTATCATGTATGGATATGAATGTAATAAAGATGAGACTAAACTGGTATTTAAATCTTATTTGAAAAGAGACAAGATAAAAAAAAAGAATTTCATTTTATTTTCATTTTGTTTAGAAGAATTATCAGAAATAGGATCTACAAAATATATTGGAAAGATTAAAAAAATTACAAAATACTTCAAGAATTTGAGCAGTTATTTTAATTACCAAAGTGGTTCAAAATCTGGACCATGACATTAATACTGATTAAAAAGCAGATGGTTTGCTTTAAAGGTAAAGAAAATCAGTTGACTTGTATATTTATCCAAATTTCATCCAAGATTGTTTTGGTCTCCAGAAATGGACTACAAAACACCCGAAAATAAAATTTCTCATGAGATTTCTAAGCAATTCATTCAATCAAGAAATATTAAGCAAATTGACTCTCCCAGTATGTCTCCAATATCAATAGAAAAATACTGAGAAGAACCCAAATATAGTTAACTGAGATATTTCAAACCTTCACCAAATATGCATTAGATTTAGTTAAGTTCATTTTCTTTGAACCAGCTGACCAATTTCAAATAGGCTGGGGCTCTGAAACACATGACACATATAAGATTCTAAAATGTACTCAACATGACTGGAGTGTGCATGAGAGACAATTTTGACTTGCATTTGTAATGATCATTTCAGGTTTTTTTGAACAATGAATAGAGGTTCTGGGGCCAGTTCTAGTTTTTACTTTCCTATCCTCATTGTTGTTAGAAGCAAAAAAAATATAAGGATCTAAAGAAAAGACTGTTCCTACTTCAATTAGTATAATTATAAGGTGTAAAGTTTAAGGTTGATCATAGTAAATGAAGTTATAAATGTGTGAAAAATATATTTATGAATTGCAATCCTTTGTTGAGGTGAGAAACTCTTTGTATAAAAAATCAGCTTGCTTATTAACAATAACAACAGCATCAACAAAAATCACTCAAGATAACCACTGTATGTTGGATATAAATTATAGAGAAATTTCAGTTGTTAACTTAGTTCAGCAGAGAAATCATTAATTAGAGAAAACTCAAGCCTCAGGAGCTCTTGGGAAAAGGCTCAACTTTTAATCAATAATAGAGGGCATCAAGAAGTAGAGAGAGCAACACACAAAGACAGTGTCCTCTTATTGTTGTTTATTTATTGGAGAAATTGAACTCATAGTAATATATTCAGAGCACAAGAAAAGAATAAACATAATCACAATATTATAGAAAAAGAGCCACCTAAGGAAGTCATTTCAATGAACATGATCCTTTTGCACCAGAGAAGAATGTTAGCTATGGATTGAAGAGAATCTTCCAATAAAAAGGAATTAGTTGTAAGTTCCTATTTGCTATAAGAATTAGCCACAAATAGATTGCATCATTTTTGTACTCTACAAGTAGAGAAGATTTTCCCTTGACACGGGAGAGTCCCCTGCTCAGATTTGGGGGCAGTTATTTTGTACTAACTGTTATTACTATATTATTTTGGTAAATTCACAGCAGAGAAGAGTATGAAGATGACTTTTAAGGTGAAACATTTAGAGAAGTGAAGGAGATATATGCTCTATCACTTAAATTTTTCAATGATGTCTTTCTGCATTGTGTTGTCGTAGCATGGCAGTGAGCAAGGATTCTAAAAGTTAAATCTCTAGGATACATGCTTTGGCTGTTTCTAACCAAACTATAGAGGCAGGTAGGCAGCACAGTGAGTAAAGTGCTGAACCTGTAGTCAGGAAGAATTCATATCTCACTATAGAAATTTACTAGATGTGTGAAGCAAAACCTGTTTGTTTCCACATCTGTAAATTGAGCTGGAGGAGGAAATGGCAAAGTACCCCAGTAGCTTTGAGGAGAAAACCTTAAATGAGGTCATTAAAAAGTTTTACATAATTGAAACTACTAAACAACAACATTTTGTAAGGAGTATGGATGATGGATCAATGAGGAATTGCATAAATCTTTTTTTTTTTTTTTAAAGAATAGCTGGAGTATTGACAATTTAGTGATATATATGCATATAAACATATGTATATATGTATACATAAAGATGTTATATATTCATTTGTATATGTATATACATATGTGTGTATGGATAGAAGTTATGTTTATCAATATATCTCTTTTTCTCTCTCCCTCTATGCATGTGTGTGTGCGTGTGTGTGTGTGTGTGTGTGTGTGTAAAATTCATGAATACCATTTAGTAAGTGAAAGGAAATTCTTTATCTGAATCAGTGGGAAAATGAAATAAAACAACAAAAAGTTACACCTATTTTAAGATCATAGATTTGGAGCTGGAAGAAATGTAAAAAAAAACATTTAGTCTGACCTCATTCACCTTACAGATAAGCAAAATGTAACCTGGAGTTTAAGTGATATACATGTCTGATATCATAAAAACAGTAAATTTTAGGATAAATATTTGAATCCAAATATTCCAGCTGATAATACATTACTCTAATTTTCAAATGGAACATGATACCTTGCTAGTTAATGAAATAATGAATTCCTGAAGTATAAAGAAAATATCATTTACATATAATTTATATGCAGATAGAGGAAATTTATCACATTTGAAATAATTTTCATTGGGAACAAAGGATTATATTCAGCAATGATTTTGCAAATCATCAATAAACATATCATAAATACATATTATCTGTGGTATGCTGCATTTTGAATCAGAAAATTTGGATTTACATCTGGTTCTTCCATTTTGTTATCTATTTATTCTTGGGCAAATAAAACTCTGGGCTTCAGTTTCTTCATCTTTAAAATGAGGGAGTTGGAATAAATGGTCTCTAGGAAAGATTGCACCACTCCAATATATTTGCCAAGAAAACACCAAATGATTTTTAAAAGTCTAAGATGACTGAGTAACAAGAAGATAAATTGTTCCTTCCAGATCTATTATTACAATACTTTGATATACCGTGCTAAGTCTTGGGTATATAAAGATATAAAAATGGTCTCTGCCATTTGAAACTTTCCAGCCAGTTGGCTATTATCATATCAAGGACAATATAAGTAAAACTTAAAAGGGACAACTGAAGTATATATTTAAAACCACCAACAAGCATCATATAAGCAGTGTTTCTACAGGACTTCCATACCAAAAAGATTTTAAAGGAGAGAAAGTGACACATACATGCAAATATATTTGTGGCAGCCCTATAAGTAATGGTAAGCAACTGAAAACTGAGTGGATGCCCATCAGTTGGAGAATGGCTGAATAAATAATGGTATATTAATTTTATGGAATATTATAGTTCTGTAAGAAATGACCAGCAGGATGATTTTAGAAGAACCTGGGGAGACTTACATGAACTGATGCTAAGTGAAATGAACAGAACCAGGAAATCATTGTACATGGCAACACAAGATTATATGATTATCATTTCTAATCAACAATGAAATGATTCAAAATAGTTCCAATGATTTTGTGATGAAGAGAGTCCTCTACACCCAGAGAGAGGACTGTGGATACTGAGTGTAGATCACAACATAGCATTCTCACTCTTTTTGCTGTTGTTTGCTTGCATTTTATTTTTTTTCAATTTTTTTTCCTTTTTGATCTGATTTTTCTTGTGAACAAAGATAATTGTATAAATGTGAATGCATATATTAGATTTTATATATATATATATATATATATATATATATATATATATATATATATATATATATATATATATATATATATATATATATATATATATCATATTTAACATATATTGTATTACTTGCCATCTAGAGAAGGGGGCGAGGGAAAGGAGGTGAAAATTGGAACACAAAGTTTTTCAAGGTTCAATTTTGGAAAATTATTCATGCATATACACTTTGGAAATAAAAAGCTTAAATATAAAAGGAAATTAAAAAAAAATAAAAGGGACACCTGAATTGTTTAGACAATGGTAGTTATAGAATTTCATGATAATATGGCATGGCTGTAGTTTAACATAACCAGAAATTCCACAAAGGATTCTGAACTTTGGCTCTTGTGTGTCTAAAAATGATTATATAGGATAGAACTAAGACTATGACTTATACTACATAAAACTGCCTTACTATTTAAATGTCTTCAGAGAAGCAGACAAGATGTTTTAAAGGGAAATGTTTGAATTCATAAGGATTCAATCTAAATCCCAGTTAAAAAAGGGGTAATATTTCTCTTTTTGACCTTTATTTTCCTTGCACATTCTTTAGACTTTGCTACCTTGCTGGTTTTCATTGTTTGCCATTTTCTTTCTCCTTTTCTCACTCTAGGCAGTTACAAAGCCACACTGTTTCTGAAAGTGAGTGGAAAACTACTCAGCTTCTCCAGCAGACTTTGGTTTTTCAGTAAATATATTGCACTAACCCAGAGTGTCAGTTTCAAACTTCCCCAAGGAGTCTTGAAAACATATCTAACGAAAGCCAAAGAAAGGATTATAAATTATCTTCAAGACAGCTAGATGATTCTTCAGAGAAAAAAAAAAGACCATGTAAAAAGTCAGTTGCTTATCCAAGAAGAATCAGAAATGCAAATTTGATATGCTTCATAAAGTAGATGATAATGTTAAAAAATTAATAAAAAGGGAAAGCAAAATGTCTTTAGTATTACATAATGTTTTCCTAAAATCATTCCTGTGCACAGCTGAGTGGTTCAGTGGATAGAGTACTGGGTCTGAAGGCAGAAAGACTTGTTTTCCTAAATTCAGATCTGGTCTTAGACACTTACTAGCTATGTGAACCTGGGCAGTAAATCTGTTTGTCTCAGTTCCTCATCTATAAAATGAGGTGGAGAATAAAACCCCAAATATGGTCATGAATAGTTGGACACAACCGAAAAATGACTGAACAATAAATGCCATTCAAATTTATAACACTTTTGGTCAAACTTTGGGAAACATTGGAATACTGGAAGCATAATTAAAGTTGTGAATGCTATAAAAGGGAAGCAGGCTACAGAGGGTAATTACTCAGTTCCACCATTAAGAAGGCATGTAATTTTGGGTGAGTGGCTTGATTTCACCTTAATTTTGCAAAAAGGAGATAACATTTGCACTTCTTACCACTGTTCAAATCAATGAATCTCTTAGCCTAAATTAAATATGAAAATCTGAAGGTAATGATATTTGTATTATCCATCTCAAAAAATTCTTGTGAGCAAGGCACATTGTAAAGCATTGTACAAACATGAATTATTTTTATTATTATCAAATAATTTCTGAAGACAAGAATAGGACAATATTATTTTATGTTATGTCATGTCATATTATGTTATATCATGTTAACAATGATGGGAATTAGAAAGCCACTTTTATTAAACATATCCCACAAAGAGTGTAGTAGGCATGTTATATATCCTATTGCTACTAAACAAATATCCTAAAGTCTTAGGGAGAAGTCCAATATACTATAATATTTATTGCAAGGCTTTTTGCATTTGCAGAGAACTCAAATGTGAGTTAGTGCTCATGGATAGAGTTATTAGAAAATGATATTAATATGTAAGTAATGTAATATAATTACACAGTAATATATATGTGTATATATATATATATATATATATATATATATATATATATATATATATATAACAAATATGAAGAAGTCAATGAAATTTGAAGGGGCCTGTGAAATGATATTGAGCCATATGAGCAGAAGTATAAAAAATAATTTTTATTGTGACAATTTACTGTAACTTCAAACAACACTTGATTGTGCTAATCAATGGAGTATCCATTTATGATTTCAGAAAACTGATAGTAAAAATTATGTTTCCCAGCTCCTAGAAGAGAAATAATTCACTATAGCTGACGTATACTAGAAAAACATGACTAATTTATTGATTTGTCTGTATGTTTGTATTTAATTGTTCTTATTCTTTTCAAGGATTAAGTGATAACGAGTTTTAAAATATGCGGAATGTTTAATAAACTTACCCTTCAAGTCTTATTATATATTACTAACTTTCATTCACTCACTCTTTGGTTCAAGCAAACTATCTGTGTTCTTTTCATTTATATGTGACATGACATCATCCATTTCTGTGTACAAGCTGCCCTCACAAGAGATATAGCAGAATGCCTATCTTTTCTTTACCTATATATTCATATTGCTTCTAAAGTCAGCTCAATACCACCTCTCACATGAAATGTTTTTTTTTTTTTTAATCACCATTAGTTGCCCACAGCTTTCTTCTCCCTTTTCCTAAAATGTGTGTGTGTGTGTGTGTGTGTATGCACTGTATACACACACACACACACACACACACACACACATATATATATATATATATATATATATATATATATATATATATATATACACACACAAGGTGCCTTTCATAAAATGTAGGTTTCTAGAGGATGTGGATTATTATACATTTTTTCCTTTATATCTTCAGCAAACAGCATTGTACCTAGTACCTCTTAGGTTTTATTAAATGATTTTTTTATTTAAAAAATGGAAAAAAAATTCAGAGTAGAAACTGTCAGATAAAAAATTAGTTTTTATTTGATTCCTGAAGTTGTAGGGAACCATTGGTATCTATTAAACAGAGTAGTGTGATTATTTGACCTATGTTTTGAGAGAAATAATCATGTTAATAATCAGTTATTAAATTACATTGAACTGAAGGATATTGTTGAGGGAAGAGATTGCTTTTGTCTCCTGGAAAGAGGCTCAAATCAACTAGACAAGCTTACAAAAATGATTTTTGTGAATTCCAGCCAATTGTGTTACACTCAGTTGGATCTGAGCAGAGGTAAGTATCCTTTTGTAAAGATTTCACCACGAGGAGTAGTCTACATAAGAGATGAATGTCTTTGTGCAAAACTGAGTAATCAGAGACACACACCTCATTAGATTAAGCCAACTTCTAATTATCATATTCATTCTTCTCATTAATTCTTAATCATTAAATGTTGATTCTCACCTTTGGAATACCCACTCTTCTTAGGGCACACAACTATCAAGTGGGTGCCATGAGGGGTTTCTGGTATTTGAAAGTATCACTGAGCCCTTTTATTAATCATTTATTGACACAATTAGTAAAATGTTTAATTAACCAGAAACTATGTTTCTTTAACTTTTTGGGATATTTATATTGATAGACATGTCGAGAACTTATCAGAGATAGGAGAGCCTGCTGACAAGTAGAACAACATGGAGGGTCTTACAATAGTGAAGGAGTCAAATGATGAAAGACTGAATTAGTGCAGTGGTTATGTAAGGGGCTGCTAGGGGATGCCCAAGTTAGGTAAAAATGACAAAATGGCTACTTTACCACACATATGTATCATAAAGATAATTTTATTTGTAATTTTTATATTTTGGGTTGGTTATGAAAAAAGTGATTTTATAAATTTTAAATTGATTTAAAATTGTGATTTTTTTTTTGATCTTGTGAGAATGTGAGTTCTTGAGAGCAGAAATTATTTGAGTTTTGTCTTATATTCCCAGGAAATTACACAGTTATTGGCATATATTAGGTATTTAAATACTCAGTGACTTATTAATAAATTAATAATTATTACTTCACTGTCACTGAATGAAAATTTTAACAGCATATACGATTTGTACTCTTTCTTGTAGAAGACAGAAGTTTATGGAAGCCAATGATGAGATATTTCATTCTTTCCCTTCTGCCTTTGAGACCAAAAATTAGGTACATTTCTTTAGAAAAGAAAAAAAAAAGATTATAGAAGAATATAGTTGATAATTCAAACTTTTGCAGGAAAGGCAGTAAAATTTAGAACTTTATTATTATTATTATTATTATTATTATTATTATTATTATTATTATTATTACAATTTTGCTTCAGTAAATGTTTCTAAGCTCTGTGGAGAATGAATGAATTTGGAACAGAAAAGACTGGAGAGAACACAATACAATTTTGTAATTGTCTACTGGATGTAAGAGCACATGAGGAAAAAAAATAAATATGAGTCATTACTGGAACATTTTTAATGCAACATAGGGATTGAGGAAAGCACTTGGGATTGCTTTGATCTGTGTATGCTCAAGTAAGTAAGTGAACTCTCACTCAGATATGTGAAGTTATCTGTGAACCGAATGAGTTGATACAGCAACCTTGAAAGTATCCTAATGACTGCCCAACACACCACACACACACACACACACACACACACACACACACACACACACACACATACATACACACACATACACAAACTCCAATTACTGTATATATTATATATATATATATATATATATATATATATATATATATATATATATATATATATATATATATATATATATATATATTACACACACACATACTATATTGAAATTCTTCTGTTTTCATGGAATATTGCTTCTACAAGTATACAAAAGCAGATAGCAAAAACTTATTAATTTATGTATTTATTTTTTTGCTGAGGGTGAGGTTTAAGTGCCCAGGGTCATACAACTAGAAAGTATTAAGTGTCTGTGGCTGGATTTGAACTCAGGTCTTCCTGATTTCAGGGCCTGGGGCCCTATCCACTATGCTATCTAGTTGCCAAAAAACTTCATATTTGTACTACTCAAAGTTTACTTTAACTTTTTTCTGCCTTTCTTTCTTTGGATTATCAGCATTTTATTTATGTGGATTTTCTAGCACAAAATCAGTTTTTAATTAGCACATTGTTTTAATGAAGTATATCACCTTACTCAGTTTTGATCAGTTTCCTGTAAAAAAAATAGTATTTCATTTCTTTTTCTCATTTTCTACAATTCTTCTATTAAAGACATCTTAAGATCTCACCTTCCTACCAAAGTCTTCCTATTTACCACAAATTCAAACTACAAGGAAAAATCATAATCACAATTCCCCCTTTCTAATTCAGTTCTCCCTTTTCATACATTTATAACTTATAGAAATATAAAGATGTAAAGGCCGACTAGCTTTCTGGAGGTCCTCTAGAAGAGTCTTGGATTCAGTAGGATAGACACCATGGGAATGGACAAGAATAGAGTTCAAAGTCTTTACTGTCTCTTACCCAGTCTGTATCTGTCATAGTCTGATCCAGTCTCAAGTCTGACCCAATCTCAGTCTGACTCAATCTCAGTCTGACTCAATCTCCTTCAGCAGTCTGCCAGTCTTACTTAACCAGTCTCACTCCTGAGTCTGACATTGTCCCCAGTTTAAATGCCCTATTACAATTACATCATTACAGACTGATTATGTGTGAACTAGAGAACCATTACATCACTATGCTAAGTACTAAATATATATATATATATATATATATATATATATATATATATATATATATATATAGACACAAGAGAACTTGTTTATGTGAGAAGTTTATAAATTTAAGTTTACAAATTTAAGACTGTCTATATGGTCACAAAAGTAAATTTCCCCCCTTACTTCACTGCTTTGGTATTCCCTGTCTTTGGCACCATGTCAGCTGCAGTCACTGTGGAAAGCCCTTCTGTACCTGAAACTCCTCACCTTAGAATAACTAACTGTCTTTATGACTGTGTACTTCTCACATAGAAGAATGTTCCTTTTATGTCTTTTCTTCATTTTTCACAACTTTCTTAAGATAGCTAGATAAATAGATAGATAGATATAGATATAGATAGATAGATAGATATTGACATAGATATAGATGTAGATTTTTTTTTTCTTATGATCTTATTGTGCATTGTATTCTCTACCCTCACCCAAGTTTGACAGACCTTTACAGCTGACTTTCTAAGATTTCTTATACTCAAAATATGTTTCACTTCGTCTTTTTGTGAGATTGTTTTAGAGTTATGATTTAAAGGTATTTGGAGAGCACTGGGGGAAAGCTTTGGAGAGAACTGGGGAAGAGCTCATATCGGTTCAAGCTTTTATTCTATTCTCTTGGCTCCTCCCTCATAAATTATTTAAATTACACAGATGATTGATTTAATCAACTACTGCCTTAAAAAAAAAAAAAAAAAAAAAAAAAAAAAAAGTATGGATAAAGTCTCATTCTGGTGCTTGAGATAACCTGTTCTTGGAACTGAAAATTTCAATGAAGAAAAAAATATTGTCTAGGTTCAGTCTGTTTCCTTTGTTTTTCTATGATATATTATTAGAAATCTCCCTCTGACACTGTCACCTTTCTGAATGTTGGTTATATCATATACCCACAAATTACTAATCACTAACTAAGTTCCCAAGAAAATTTATTCTTCCATTATCAGATTGGAAAAATTCACAATTATCTTTTGCCTACTCCTCCAAAAAAGCCAAAAACATAAAAAAGAGTAACAAAAATAGCAACTGACCAATAATTATTATTATTAATAATAATAATGATAAAACAGTAACATTAAATACATATTACTTATAATGTGTCAGACACTTAACTAGGTGTTTTAAAAAAATTATTTCATTTGATGCTTACACAACATTGGGAGGTATATGCCCACTTTACATAGAAGAAAACTAAGACAGAAAACATCTTGTCTGATATGGCTAACAAGTTTCTGAGGCAGAATTTGAACTAAATTTCCCTAAGTTAGGGAGGTATATGACACAATGGTTGGAGCACTGAGCCTAAATTCAGTAAGAATAGTGTACTTATCTGGCATCTGAAACTCATTAATCAGATATGACCCTGAGTTGTGGAAGTCATTGGCCCTCTGGTTGCCTCAATTTCCTCATCTGTAAAATAGGGATAATTATAGCACTTAAGTTTTAAAATTATTGTGAGAGTCAAATGAAATAATGTATGTAAAATACTTAGCATAGTAAATGAAATAGAGTAGGTGCTACATAACTTTTTATTCCTGAGTCTAGACCCATTGCTCTTGTGCCACTTATCTTCCTTAAGCGAAACCAAATAACATCCAGACACCTTAAGGTGAAAGAGATTCCTTTTCCATATATATGTTATACCTAGTGATCCTAACCCTTTTAGAGAAAGGACTTGGATTTTGCTGCATTCAACCTTACCTTCTGAGAGTGGATGTAGTATCTAATTATGAGGATGTTCTTACTAGTATATAATTGTTATCTGCCTAACTTTTCATGGACTGATTTGAACACTAGTCCTTGAAATGTTAGTCTTTTAAAATATTTATTGATACATCCTATAAAAGCATTTATTGCTCCTCTGGGCGGAATTGAAATAAGGTGTAAGACTAGAGTAACCTTATTTCAGAAAGTTAAACAGAATCATAAAATATCTGGACAGGCCACAACCTATCTGCAGGTATTGTCAGATGTTCTCACATCACTGTAGATCACTCTATTGCTTGTTCAGATCTGAGAAGCCTTTGAAATTTACTTGTTAAAGAAGAATCTAGGATTGAACTTGTGTCTTCCTTTGCTCTTTAACACCAAATCTTTGGAGATTTAAAGAAGTGCTGACATCAGAAATATCAGCAGAGAATTGTTTTTTTTTTTTTTTTTTTTTTTTCCCCCAAAGGGGTAAAGTAAGGTAGAGAGTGAATGTTTCAAAGGATCACATTTGACTTGACAACAAGGAAAGCTTGTCTTGCAACTGTCCAAAAGCAGAATAGGTTGTCTCTGGAGACAAGATCCAAGCAAAAACTACATTCTGGCTTTTCAGTATATTGATGAGATTTCTAATAAAGAAGGGATTTCTGGTAGATATATTTTATAATTCCTTTTACCCGAGATTCTCTGTAAGGTTCTAAGAAAGTTGGCCTTTTGCATTCCTCAGAAGCCAGTTGTATAATTAAGCACCAGGAGCTAGGATTCAGATAGATATTATTTATATATTTTCCCAAGTCATTGCCTTTCAGCACATTACATTATCACCTGACCTAGAAAATAATATTTCTTTAAAAAATAAAAGAAGGGGGCAGATAGGTGGTACAGTGATAGAAAGCAAGCCTTGAAGTCAGGAGGACCTGAGTTCAAATCTAGCCACAGACACTTAATACTTCCTAGCTGTGCAACCCTAGGCAAGTCACTTAACCCCAATTGCCTCAGCAAAAATATAAATAAACAAACAAATAAATAAATAAAAGAAGGAATATGTTAGGACTTTTCTTTAAAACATCTCAGAGACAATATACTGGAGAGGATACAAGTTTTTTTGTTTTTGTTTTTGTTTTTTTTTTTTTTTCCTCCAGAGCTCTAATGATATCCCTCAAGTTAACAGCAAATTAAGCCTCTGAATTGGTTTTGGAGTGAAAGAAACCACAAATATTTTGAGTGTAGCAAATTTCCAGCACAAAATAATTTGGAAGACCTTCAGAGAAGGTCTGTTTCAATTGGGCACAGAGGGAGGCAGGCCAAGAACAAGTAGCCCCACAAATGTCCTAAAGCTCAGGCAGTGCAGAGACTCAGGGCAGTGTGGACTCCTCATGCTAGAGAATCTACCAGGAGGAATCTAGATCAGCGTTAGATACTTTGTCCTGATTGTAAACCAGTACATAAGCAGATTAGCTGTAAGACATCAAACACAAATAAAAAGGCAAATAGTGAGCCACTAAAGCCCAGACTATCAGGACCTGGCCATGTCCACCCAGCACAAGAATTTAGTCAGCACTGACCCAGTGCAGCCACTGTTGCCTGTAGAGAAAGCATGGGCAATTTCCCCTTTGCACTAAAAATAGGTCTCAACCTTTTAAAAAATGAAAAAAAAAGCAAAAAGAACTCTAATTATTGATAGTGTTTATGGAGAAAGAGAAGAATACATTTCTTTTTTTGTTTTTGTTTTTGTTTTTGTTTCTTAAATGTTTTTAATTAATTTTTATAATTATAACATTTTCTTTGACAGTACATATTCATAGGTAATTTTTTTTTTTTACATTATCCATTGTATTCCCTTCTGTTCTTTTCCCCTCCTTCCCTCCACCCTCTCCCCTAGATGGCAGGCATTCCCATACATATTAAATATTTTATAGTATATCCTAGGTACAATATATATGTGTAGAACCAAATTTTGTTGTTGTTGTTGTTGTAAAGGAAGAATTGTATTTGGAAGCTAAAAATAATCTGGGAAGAAAAATAAAACAAAACAAAACAAAACAGTGCTCACAGTTTATACTCATTTCCCAGTGTTCCTTTTCTGGATGTAGCTGATTCTGATCAATTGGAATTGGATTAGCTCTTCTCTATGTTGAAGATATCCACTTCCATCAGAATACATACTCATACAGTATCACTGTTGAAGTGTATAATGATCTTCTGGTTCTGCTCTTTTCACTTAGTATCAGTTGATATAAGTCTCTCCAAGCCTCTCTGTATTCCCTCCGTTGGTTGAGAAGAATAGATTTCAAATCCTCAAAACACTAAAAGCAGAAACATCTTCAAATGAAGCTCTAAAGGGTGATATGAACTGGTTGCCATCTCACAAGGCTCTCTTGGAAGAATTTTAAAAAAAGGATCTTTAAAAAAGTGCATTAGAAGAAAAATGACCCAAGGAAATGAGAACTTTGCAAGAAAAGGAAACACAGAAATTATCTGTAGAAAACTCCTTTCAAAATAAATTTAGTGAAATTGAAGAAGCATATAAGTCCTTACACAAATAAATTTGACAAAATAGATAAAGAAAACAATTTCTTGAAAAACAGAATTTGTGAAATGGAAAAAATCATAGAACAAAACAACTCATTTAAAAATTCATTTGGTAAAATACAAAAGGAGCTAAAAATTACTAAAGAAAATAATTCCCTAAAATTTAGAATTTAACAAATGAAAATGAATGACTTAAGGAGACATCAAGAATCAATCAGACAAAACCAAAATATGAAAAAAAATAGAAAAAAATATGAAATTTCTCATTGAAAAAACAGTGGAACTGGAAAATAGAACAAGAAGAGAAAATCTAAGATCTAAGAAATCAGAACTTTTTGAAAACCATGAATAAAAAAAGAACCTAGACAGTATATTTCAGGAAATTATCAAAGAAAACTGCCCTGATGTCCTAGAATCAGAAGGTAAAATAGCCATTGAAAGAATTCACTGATCACTACCTGAAAGAGACCCCAAAATGAAAACTTCAAAGAATACAGTAGGTAAATTTCATAATTATCAGAGCAAGGAAAAATATTGTAAGCAGCCAGAAAGAAATATTTCAAGTATTGAGAAGCCAAAATCAAGATTACCCAGGACCTAGCAGGTTCCACCTTAAAGGAATGAAGGGTTTGGTGTGATAATCTGAAAGGCAAAGAAATTTGGGTTACAGGCAAGAATCAACTACTCAGCTAAACTGAGCATTATCTTTCAGGGAAGTAGTTGGACATTCATTGATACAGATGAATTACATATTTTTCTTATGAAAAGACCAGAACTGATAAAAAAAAAAAAGTAATCTCTAAATGTAGAATTCAAGAGAAGCATAAGAAGGTAAAAAGGAAAGAACTCTTGAGAACTATACCTTTGTTATGGGTATACTTAGAAAGTGCAGGTATAATCTGATTTTAATGTTATAATATAAAAAAGAAACTAGAGGTGGAAAGGAGATTTTTTTTATGATAGCTTTTTATATAAAAAACATGTATGGATAATTTTTCAACATTGGCCCTTGCAAAAACTTCTGTTTCAACTTTTCCCCTCCTTCCCTCCACCCCCTCCCCTCAATGGCATATAGTCCCATACATGTGAAATAGGTTAAAGTATATGTTAAGTACAATATATGTATACATATTATACAATTATCTTGTTGTATAAGAAAGATCAGATTTAGAAAGATGGTAAAATTAACCTGAGAAGAAAAAAATAAAAATGCAAGCAAACAATAACAGAAAGAATGGAAATGTTATGTGGTCCATACTTATTTCTCAGTGTTCTTTCTCTGGGTGTAGCTGGTTCTGTTCATTACAGATCATAGAACTGATTTGGACCCTCTCATTGTTGAAGAGAGGTGTGTCCATCAGAATAGATCATCATACATTATTGTTGCTGAAGTGTATAATGATCGCCTGGTTATGTTCATTTCACTTAGCATCAGTTCATGTGTGTTTGGAAAGAAGGAGGAAGATTAACATTGTGTAAATCTTACTCTTATCAGATTTATCTCAAAGAGAGAATATTAGACATATTTGGTTTTATACAGAAACTTGTTTCACCTTATAGTGAAGTGGGAGAGGAAAGGGGAAAATAAAAGAAGAGGCTAATAGAAGGAAAAAACTGAAGTAGTAAGGGAAAAGTGTAAGAAAGGGGGAGGGTCTACAAAGTGGATGGGCTGTTTGAGGAAGGTAGCAGTCAGAAAAAGCATAAAAATAGGGAGGAAGGAAAGAGAGAAAGGAAAGAGAAAGACACTACTTGGAGTAAACAAGATGGCAGGAAATACAGAATTATTCATTTAACTAATATGAATGGGATGAACTTTCCCATAAAATGGAAATGTATTATAGACTGGATTAAAAGTCAGAATCTTACAATATGTTGTTTACAAGAAACACATTTAAAACAGATTGATACATATATACATAAAAGTAGAACACTAGAAAAGAATCTATTATACTTCAGGTGAAGTAAAAAAAAAAAAGGCAGGGTAGAGATACTGATCTCAGATTAAACAAAAGCAAAAAATAGATATAATTAAAGGAGATAAGGAAGGAAAGTATATCTTGCTATAGAGCACACACAGATAATGAAATAATATAAATACTAAACCTATATGCATCAAGAGGTAGAGCATCCAAATTCCTAGAGGAGAAGTTAAGAGAGTAGCAAGAAGAAATGGATAGCAAAACTATACTAGTGGGGTTTTTCAACCTTGCCTTCTCAGAATTAGATAAATTGACCACAAAATAAATAAGAAAGAAATTAAGAAGATAAATAGAATTTTAGAAAAATAAAATATGATAGATCTTTGGAGAAAAATACTGAAACCAGAAAGGAGTATACTTTTTTTCTGGGCAGTTCATGGATCCAATACAAAAATTGACCATATATTAGATCATAAAGACCTCAAAATCCCCTGAAGAAAGGCAAAAATATTAAATGTCTTTCTCTCAGATCGTGATGCAATGAAAATTATATGCAACAAAAGCCCAATGAAACATAAAGAGTGATGTTACAAGCATCTTAGAAGAACATAAAAGAAGTTACCTCTCAGATCTGTGGAGAAGGCAGGAATTTGTGACTATAAAACTGGAACTCATTATTGAATAAAAATAAATATTTTGATTATATTTAGTTAAACAGGTTTACAAAAAACAAAACTAATGCAGACAAGATTAGAATGGGAGCAATAAACTGGAAAAAACATTTTTATATAAAGGCCTCTTCTCTGAAATATATAGAGAACTGACTCAAACTTAGAAGAATTCAAGCCATTCTCCAAATGATAAATGGTCAAATTATATTTACAGACAATTTTCAGATGAAAAAATTAAAACCACTTTTAGTCATATGAAATAATGTTCTAAATTATTATTGGTCATAGAAATGCAAATTGAGATAACTCCAAGGTACTACTGCACTCCTCTCAGATTGGCTAAGATGATAGGGCAAGATAATGATGAATGTTGGAGGGGATGTGGGAAAACTGGTGTACTAATATATTTTGGTGGAGTTGTGAACTGATCCAGCAATTCTGAAGAGTAATTTGGAATTATGCTCAAAAGACCATCAAACTGTGCATACTCTTTGAGCCAACAGTTTTTATACTGGACTTTTATCCCAAAGAGATCTTAAGGGAGAGAAAGGGCCCTATATGACCTATGTGAGCCAAAATATTTGTGGCAGCCCTTTTTATAGTCCTTTTTATAGGAACTGGAAACTGAGTGAATGCCCATCATTTAGAGAATGGATGAGTAAGTTGTGGTATATGAATGTCATGTAATATTATTTTTCTATAAGAAATGATAACCTGAATGATTTAAGAGAACATTGGAGAAACTTACAGGAACTGATGCTAAATGAAATGAGCAGAACCAGGAGATCATTATATAAAGCAACACCAAGGTTATATGATGATTAGTTCTGATGAATGTGGGTCTTCTCAATAATGAGATGATTCAGGCTAGTTCCAATGATCTTTTGATGAGAGCCATCTCCACTCAGAGAGAGGACTGTGGGTACTGTGTGAATAACAACATAGTATTTTCACGTCTTTTGTTATTGTTTGTCTGAATTTTATTTTCTTTCTCATTTTTCTTCCTTCTTGATCAGATTTGCTTGTGCAGCTAGATAATTGTATACATATGTCTGCCTGTATTTGACTTACATATATTTTTACTATGTTTAGCATATATTGGATTACTTGACATTTAGGATAGGGTGTGTGGTGAAGGGGGAAAGTTGGAACACAAGGTTTCACAAAGGCAATGTTGAAAAATTATCCTTGCATATGTTTTGAAAAAAATGCTTTAGTAACAAATGAAAAATAAATAAAATATCTGAACTGATTTTTCTGTGAGGCTCTCCTTATTTAATCACTATTTACTACATCTTACCAGTTCCATGTGTGGAATCAAAGATATGTTTCCAAGAACTATTTACTGATCTTTTAGATTATAGATACTTACACATACATAATATTTCTCTCCTTATGAATGACAACCATATTGCTCAGTAACATTTGTGAGTATAGAGAGAAGTTTAGGGAATGTGTCTAAAAGTTTTACATTAGAATGTAAAATATAGCACAACATTAAGCGGTATACAATAAGGCTTTATATGTCTTCAAGTGTCTTCTGAAGATATCACTGGAACATTTGTTAATCTTTGGAAGAACCATAAACTCTGATTAAAGAAATTATTTTGTATCAGAAAAATATTATTTAAAACTTCCCTTCTGGTGCCAACTCTTGTCATGGATCTGTTTAGTAACAGCATTGATAAGGAGAACCTGAAACATGACATGACATGCATTACTTCAAGGTTAAAACTAAATTAAGGTATTCTATGGAAAATCATGAGAGGGTGGGAGGTGACTGATAGACTCACTTCTCAGTTGTTAACAGACTAAGTGAGTAGCATCAAAGGACTATTTTTAAACAGCACCAGAGTTCACTAGGTGGGTAACCATTCCACTCTCCAGGGAATACAGATGAGCTATATTATTGCATTGGTATAAAAAACTTCTAGATAAAAATACTACTTCTTCCATTGTAGTTTTTCACCTTTTTAAAAACTCACAATCTCAAATGAGTGCATAGAATCCTATGAGGTTACAAAATCTGGCAGTTTGACAAAATCAGTATGTGCAAAAAAGTTAACTTGAACCAAAGAGTTCCAGGCTCAGTGATAGATTTCTGTTCACTAACTCACTCTAGTAAGGTTATGCTATTGTTTTGTTTTTGTTTCTTTCTGCTATTGTTTTGTTTTTGTTTCTTTCTTTCTTTTTTTTTTTTTTTTTTTTTTTTTTTTGCAGTGGTTGTTTTCTTTCCCTCTAAAATACTGAAGCTGCTACTATACAATGATTTAAAATTCATTTCTATGTGCTTTACAATTAACAATATGAACCTGAAAGTTATTAATTATTATCCCCATTTTATAGATAAAGAAGCAAGGGCTTATTATGATAAATGACGTGTCATTTGTTGTGGAAAAAATAACTAATTTTGGAGTCAGTTTACCTGATTATGAATGCTGAGACTGTTCTGTATTAGTTGTGTGACTTTGAGCAAAAAACACTTACCTTCTCCTGGCCTTAGTTTTCTGATATAAAACAGTACTAAGTTTCTTGAATGCATACTAAGATTTTTAAATCTATGGAGCAGCCTGATACTGCTGAATCAGGCTCTCTTTATTTGACTCATTTTTTAAGCTCTCAGATGCTTGCTTAAAGACATTTCATCCCTTAATCTAGATACCTGAATTTATACCATCCTTGATCCTCATGGCTCTGTAATGTGTAGAAAAATATGGAAAAAGAACACAATACGTAAAATCTGTTTTTATTTCTTCAAGTCATTGGGTATCCTATAACAAGAGTATCAGAGAATGTTTCACCATTGGAAAATGATAGAGTCAAAGAGAATTTGAAGAGTAATTTTATCTTTTCTTTTTCTTTTTATTCTGAATATATACATGGTAAATGATACAGGAATATGGTTGTTTTGGGTATAACAACTATCATTTACTGAAGCAAAATTTTGCATTGCTCTCTACTCCCTTTATTTTATCCAATAATAAACTTTCCTTTTAAAACAAGAATAAATTTGCTGATATTTTAAATTCAGGGAATATCTCTATTTTCTTTTCCTTTAATGTTTAATTAATGATTTTTTAAAACATAGATGTCACTTAGGCTGAATATCCCAAATGGAAACACTTGCTTTTTGCCCAAAAAAGTGTAGTTACATAAAACAAATCAGCACACTTGGTCATTCCAGACAGCATGTGTGTTATATGTACCTACAACATATCATCTTTCTATTAAAAAAGGAGAAAGTGACTATTAATTCTATGAAATCATAAATGATAACAGTGTTGATCTATTACTATATGTTTTTTTCAATACTGTTTTTCTTTCTGTTAGTGTGGCATTATTTTTTTTTCCCAAGTTCTCTTTAACTTGCACTAGTTTATACTAAACTTTTAAAAATCTTTGAATCTTTAATATCAATAAATGCTGATGGCTTAATAATATTCTGTTATATATACATATCAAATATGTGATATATATGCAATGTATATGCTACATATATATGCTCTATATGATTATGTATACAATTCACACACACACACACCCCATAAATATATATATATATATATATATATATATATATTTAGAGAGAGAGGGAGAATATATCTATTTATCTATATATTGCAACTCAGCCTGCCATTCTACAATTAATGGCATCCAATTTTATACCATAAAAGTCTGAAAATATGATTATTTTTCATATATAGAAACCTCCCCTTTGTTATTAGAACTTTGAATATATATTTAATAGTGGTATTGTTGGGTAAGAAGGTTTCAGAGATGCTGATTTTTCTAGTATAATTTCAAATAAGCTGGGCCAATTCCGAACCCCAGGAGCAGTGGGTACATTAGGATATTTCAGTTCCCTCAACATTTATCATTTTCTTTTTTTTTAGTTTTGCTATCTCTGCCTACCTGTCATAGAGATGAGGTTTAACAAAAAATGAAGAAAAACATTTTGAAGTACTTCTCTTTAGTATTAAAATAATTTAAAATTTGAAAAGATATATAATGTTTACATTTCTGATTAGAGATGCCTGATTAATCAACATCATCATTAATTTGTTCTCTTTGACTTTAAAAATCATTTAGTGAAATCAACATGAATTTTTAAGGGATTCATATTTATTAGACATTGAATATACAAAGAAAGGACAAAAACAAACAAAGGAAACACACACAAACACTCCCTGCTCCTAAGAATCTTACAGTTTAATAGGGAAGACAACATTCAAACAACTATGTACAAACAAAAGGACAACATGAATATTAATAGAGATCAAAAAAGTCTTCCTGTTAAAGGTGGAATTTTGATTGGGAAGACAAAAGAAGTTAGAAAGAGAAATGAGAAGGGGAAGCATTCCAGGTATTGCTTGTAGCTAGATTTGGGAGATGAAATGTCTTATCTGACAAATAGCAAGTAAAGGAGGATCCATCATTCTGGACCACAGAGTATATGGAACAGATGAGATATAAGACAGAAAAGTTAAGAGAAGTTTATCTTTAGATAAAGCCTTCTTGATTTAAGTTCAAGGTATTGTTTTCAAGTTTTGAGTAAACAATGAATGTGAACTTTGATAGACTTAAAGAGACAATGGAGAATAGAAGGGCTTAGTGGGGTCATGAAGAGTCAGATATGACTGAACCACTAAACAATAAATTTCAACCTTAAAATGCCAGTTATAAATAAGGAAATGTAGATGTCTGTACAATTTAGAAAGAAATCATTGATGATGTTTGAAAAGGTATATAATTTCATTGGAAGAGGGACACTCATTTTATCAGTGCAGATCTTAAAAGCTCTGCATTATGCCTTTGTAAAGATTTATGGCAAAATAATAAATAAATAAAATTATTATTTTCTGATAGCAAACTTCTCTGCTTTTACCTAGGATACTATTCAGATCAAAGACAGAAATTCTTGCTAGGCACATGTTTAAAGTGTTTCTAGTTAGGTAGAAGTAAAAAAAAAATATTTGTACATAACTGGAAACTGAAATAATGTTTGAGAACTGAAGATCTTATCTATACTACAAAAGGCAGCAAAATAGATATATAGGTAGATAGTTAGATAAGAGGTAGATTACAGAAGACAGATAAATGATAGATAGATACCTTTCATTCTCAAAAAGGACCAAAATTATTTTCCATGTTAGGTGACTGTGGCTAATCAAACCAATATGAACTTAAAAGGCTCTAGTAGAGGTCAGGGACAAATAATTAATATGACATAAGAAGTGAACATGTCTCTAAATTTACCCATCCCACAATTCAATTCTTTTAAGGTACTGAAATTCTGTTTTATTCACAGATCATACCTCCTTCTTTGATGCAAGTATGATGCACTAGGTTGTTCTATGCTAGTTTCTCCCAAATTACACAATGGATTCCAAACTTCTTCTGAGAGAATTTCAGTGTCTTTGCAGTACTTCTAACCACATGTGAGCACTTGCCTTATGTAAATTCTTTGGACAATTAGAAAAAAAACACAAAACACATGTTTGAATTTTGAACAATGTAGCCAGGCCATAGGAATTGAACTCTATAGGATGGTTTTAATGCTTGGAATTTCAGCTTAAGAAAAAACAATTTCTAATCTTGCCAGGTGATCTTCAAAGTCTTCCTAAGATAACTGAAATGCATTCAATTCATTTTCTTTGCACGGTGCTGGTATACTACATAGTTTTTACAAGCATAAAAATTAAGTCAGAATAATGGCTCTATAGACTTTCAGTTTGTTAGGCATTCTAATATCTTTTCTTTCTGAGTGTCTCAAACACTGAGCTACCTCTGGAAATGTATGCCAATGTTATCATTAATGAGTAGATCCCTGGAATATATATTGCCAAGTTAAGTAAACTTTCACAAAATGTTCAAAATTTCTCCATTTTCTGTAACTGATGTTCCTATATATTGATGGAATGGTACTGACTGATGGAAAAACTAATTTCTTAATGTTGTCAAGCCAAAATTTGCTCAAGCTACAGAAAAATGATGCAAATTCTTCTGGATCTCAGACTCAGAGATTGCACTGAGTATGTAATCATCTACAAACAAAAAAAATTGCACAACCAACTCTTCCTCCTTTTACTCTTGATTTGTAGCCTTTTCAAGTTAATTATTTACTGACAGTGTAGTACCTGACCTTGATGTCATTTTTTTTTTCTTCTTTGAAGGTGTCTGACAACATGTTAAAAAAAAGCACCGGAACAAGCACAAAACCCTGTTTTACTCCATTGGGGATTGAGAAAGTATGAAAACTTTTAATTTTAGTTGTCTTAAGTTTTATCTCACTAATCCAAAATAATTTTTGTCCTAATATAGGGAAGGATAATTTCCAAAAGGAAAGAGATCTAGAATGAATTGAGATGGAAATGGCAAAAAATGTTTTAAAAATCCATTAGATATTGACTGATAATATTTTTAAAAAGATAATGAAATTCTCTTTTCAATACCTCTTCAACTGTTATTGTGTCCATTTCAGAGCTCATTAACCAAGATCTGGAACTTAGTTCCAAGAATTAAGAGCAAACATTAAGATAGAATAAAAAGTCAAAGGCTGGAAAAAACCCATACTGAAATCATATGTTTATACCATGGTGGATGGCAGATATTTATTCAGACCTCAACTATTCTTTCACATTAGATATAGTGACAAGGACAGAGTAGTAAATGATTGAACAGTTCATAATGACCATGAAGATGAATTTTTATTCTAAAATAATTCTGGCATTTTGCAAATCACAGTGTTACTAAGCAAATAAGATAAAACAAATGATTATATAATATTATTTTTTTATTATTATTATTATTATTAGCATTATTATTAGCATTATTAGCATCCATTTAGAACTTTGCAACATACAAAATATTTTCCTTGAAACACTCCAATAAAGTGAATAGTTCAAGTAAATTTTTTTTCATGAAAGAGAAATAGAGGCTCAGAGAAATTAAGGGAATGTCTAAAGATCAGATAAATAGTTAGGTATTTTCAGGACTCAAAATATAAAGTCTATCTCCAAATCTAATTATTCCATTACACTATGCCATCCTCCATGAAAATTTTTCCAAAATTATAAACTCATGGGATTATGGATTTAGAATTAAAATAAATCATATATATCATCTAACATGAGCCTTATATTTAGGAAAGATACCTAAATAGCCTGCCGAAACTCATATAGGTTTTAAATTGAATAACTGGGATTTGAATAAAGATTTTATGATTTCAAGTTCACATTCACATGTTTAATTCTCTCCCACTGAACAATATTTCATTCCCAGTTAAAAATGATTTTTAAAATTTTAAAGTTGGGTTAAGTTAAATTTCAAAGATATTGAGAAGCAAGTCATTTTGCCATTTTAAAAAAGTTACAAGATAGTTTATCATTTCACCCCTTACCTCATATCAAAAATAGACTTTTCTTTCAAAAAAGTGGGAAAGGGGAAATCTCTTCTATCAGATGATCTTCATACCATTCCAGGATAACTTCTTTCTCTGTTTCCTAAATATAAACTGATTTTGACTAAGGGTATATCAAAACAACCACCTGAAAAGTGAAAGATCCACTGAATCAAGTCATTGTTTTGCTTTTGCAACAAATCAAGATGGCAGAAATAGTTTGGCAAACTTTCTGATTGTAATGATTGAATCTTGGCTACTCACATCCATTAATCAGCCCTTGTGCCATGGTGCCAGGGAAGCCATAATTAATGGTTGGAAAAGAGATATAGAAGAGTTAGAGGGAAAATTCTATAACCAGGGTGGTCCTAAGACAACCATCCAGGTAAGCTAGGCATGTATAATACTTCTAATTTTCACTGTGATTCAATTGCTGGTTAGAGTGTTAAAATGTGTTATCATAGCCCTGATGCACCTTAAATAGTGGGCTTGAATACAATTGTAGTAAATTGCATTTATTCTAATTATATGACAGAGTGAAATTTGAGTGCTTTGAACAAAGAATACTAAGTTGTGCATATTGATATGCAGATTAGCATTTTGCTTTGGAGCCAACAGCTTTGGCATTTTTCCCCCTTCACAGAGCTCTGGGCATACGTTCTTGATGAGGTCCTGCCCATTGAAATTCATTAGAAGTCTAAGGGTGCTTTTCTCAGTTATTTCTGTTCCTGCTCTCCAAATCAGAGCCTGTATAATTACATTTTTCAATTCCTCTGGTATATTCTAGAAAATAGAGCATTTGTTATCTTGTTGCAATATAATCATTGTATAAAATTCACTGGGACAGCTCATATAGTTTCCATTTTCCATAAAATTCTATAAAACTCTAAATAAACACTATTGTATCCATTGGAATCCCTATTCTAAGATACTTGGAGGTCAACTTCTTCAGCATTAAGATTCTTTCCTGCCATCTTTGGGTTAGCTAATTAATATATTAAGAGGCAATACTTAACTTCTATTAAGTTAGAGATACCTAATTGGCATATTGACCCTTAGGCCACCTTTTCATAAAGTAATTGTGCCTTGGTGAAGCTGACTTGATATGCTTAATCATTTTCATTAAGTGTAAGAGAAAAAGGGAATCACCATTTCAGACCCTACTTAAATTTTTCCATATGGTCAAAATTCTGGCATCTCTATTGCCCACCTGAAGAAAACTCATCATTTTGGTTTTATTTCTATGGCCAGTATTCTTTCTGTTTCCAAGTTTTTACTGAATAAACTTGCTTATTGTATCTACTTCCTCACTTCTTGAAGTTTCTTAAAAGTCTCACTGGAATTCACCTTGATATATATTTCTATGCAAATGCTGTTACTATAAAATGGTTTTCAATCCCCTTAACCTTATAAATAGAGGCAGCATAGTATAGGAGTCATCTATTATGAACATAGCTTTTCTCTCAGAAGAGAGAAGAGAAGCAACATAGTTCAATAGAAAGTGTGCTGGTCTTGGAGACTGGAAGACCAAGACTGAAGTTCTATCTGACAAATTCTAGGTGTGTAACCATGGGCAAGTCACTAAACTTTCAGTTTCCTCCAGATAACTCTCTAAATAGCGTTATTTTGTTGTTATTGTTGTTACATGTTTGGGGGATGAGAGGGTACCAGGGATATGGTACAAACAGCTTGTATTGGCTGTTGAGAAGTGGTTATTAAAATTTCAGTGTGATAATTTATATCTCAGAAATCAGGAAAAGGCACAAATCACATCTTGATTTATTGTTCTGTTGATTGTCGGACTTAGGAAAGTATTGAAGGAAAAAGTTAATATGGATTAAAGTTAAAAGTACGCTACATATAGATATTCATAAATATGTATATATACATCTATGTGGCTATAAATACATACATGTACACTAATTATATGTGCATGCGTGTATTCATACATGTTTGTATGTGATTATCCCAGTTGAATTGTTGTCAAGTATTTACCAGCACACCTCTGTACACACCTTTTGGCAGGGTAACAAAACCTATGAATTAAATTTAATTATGTAGACTTATAAATATTTAATGCATATTCCCTAGGTTCAGCATCACTTTGAAATATATATCCAAAAAATTAAAAGTTCAATATACTGACCTAAGTGCTGGTAATAAAAGCCCTGTTTTGACCTCAGGGAGCTTATTATCTAAAATTGTTTTCATTTCACTTTAGAGAATTTTCTTATTATTTTTGGGATTGCTGCATGCTTGGTTGGACTTGTTTCAAAATGGGAAAGCATATACGCATCAATGAACTTCTGAGCAATTTAAAAAAATAACATGTCCTAATATTCATTTGCCAATTTAAGATTTCATAGTCTTCTGATGAATGGTATTTGTCTCCTTTGGACTAAATTGAAATGTTTTGTATGCATTTACTGCTAAATATTGTTAATTGAATAGCTTTGGCAGGAAAAAAGATTCTACAATAGATATTTAAACAGAATTAATTGGAAAACAATCTTGTATACTGAGAATTTTTATTTTTTAACAATTTTAGCCTAAATTCAATATGCTCTTACTGTAGTCAGTGTTTATTAAAATAAAGTCACATTTAGCTATGGGTAACCTGCCTTTGAACATATGCTGTAGGCAGCAATCTACCAGAGAAATGGGCAGCAAGCTGTGAGACTAAACTTTTATCATCATCTCTATAAATCAAGATGAAAGCTATAGACTTCCTCCTGTGGACCTCACACTGACTTTAGAAAAAGTTGAAATATTTACATTGAAAAAAAGTGTAATAACAGAAAACACAATTATTATGCATTAGTACAGTTATGTAAAATCCCATTTTATTTACATACTACAGAAATAAAAAAAAACATAGAATAGGAAAAACAATGATTATTTGACACATATCTTGGTTGGAATTTCCAGGTGAGAGCATTTTTCTTAAGGTCTAAAGAATCAAGAATTTTATGATCTTGAACAAGTTATCCACTTCTTTCAGATTCAAAATACTAATCTGAACAATGGGACAACAATATTTACATTATCTGCATCATAGGGTCCTTGAAGAAAAACAAAGAGATTTTAAGGGATGAAATTTCATAGAAATGTGAATGAAAAGATAGTTATAATAAAAATGTTGATGAGATAGGAAAAGTTGTAAATGAGAAGAACATGTATAAAACAGTTAATTACTATACCATTTTAGTCTTAATGTCTAAACTTAAAATTGTAAAATGGATCATAACAGTTTTCATCATTAATCTAACAAAGACTCCACAAGGCAACAAATGGCATTGTAGGTAGAGTACCAGCCCTCAAGTCAAAAGGAACTGAATTCAAATCCAGCCTCAAGCACTTAAACTAGCTGTGTGACCTTAGGCAAGTCTTGGATCCCAATTGCCTTACCAAAAATAAATAAGCAAATAAATAAAGATCCCCACAATATTAATGAAACTCCCAGTGTCAATTGTCCTTTAAAGCAATTTTAGAAATACTGGAACTTCTTTGTCAACGGGAGAAAGATAATTAAAAAAAATATTTTCAGAATACACAATGAATATGGCAAAGACCTATATAAATACATGTGGAATATGCAGATATTATACTAATTCAATAAGGTATATTAAAGGCTGATAATCATCTCATGCTTTTGCATTTATTAAATATACCCAAAAGTGGTATAACTGCATGGAGTCTATGAAATAGCTGCTATGTATTGAAGATCATAATACAAAAGCCTTCCATGGTTAATCAACTTAGAAACTGGCTAATTATATAAGCATCAAAAATGATTGTCATACATATTTGTTTATGAAAATGGAGGAATGTGCTATGATAATTTAAGATTAAGTAGTAGACAATAATGATAACACTACCCAGTAGTTACACAATTCTGTAAAGCTCAGAAATGTTTTGTATTTATCTCATTTGGTCATCATAATATCTCTATTAGACCTATAGATATCTTCATTTTGAAGTTGAGTAAACTGAGACTAAGTGATTTTAAGAAACTTGCTTAGTCCCTAATGTCCTTTAAGTGCCTGAAGGAGGTTTAGAATTCAAGTCTTTCCTGTTCCAGTATCAGCAGTCTATAAACACTTCATGGTCAAGATTCCAATGAATAGTTGCTAAATGATTATCCTTTATTATCCTAAAATTAATGATTATTATAGGTTATGTGCAAGTTTTAAAAGTTTTTTCTTCTATACATATTTCCACAATTATCATGCTGCACAAGAAAATCAGCTCAAAAAGGAAAAAAATGAGAAAGAAAAAAAAATGCAAACAACAACAAAAAGTGAAAATAATATGTTGTGATCAATACTTAGTCTCCACAGTCTTCTTTCTGGATGCCAATGGCTTTTTTGATCACAAGACCATTGGAATTGGCCTGAATCACCTCCCTGCTGAAAAGATCCATGTCCATCAGAACTGATCATCATATAATCTTGTTGTTGTTGTGTACAATGTTCTCTTCATTGTACTTACTTCACTTAGCATCAGTTCACACAAATCTTTCCAGGCCTCTCTGAAATCATCCTATTAATAATTTCTTATAAAACAATAAATTTCTATAACATTCATAAACCTTAACTTATTTAGCTATTCTCCAACTGATGGGCATCCACTCAGTTTCCAATTCCTTGCCACTACAAAAAGGGCTGCCACAAACATATTTGTACATAGAGTCCTTTTCATTTTTTTATGATTTCTTTGGCATACAGAACCAGTAAAGACACTGCTGTGTCAAAGGGCATGAACAGTTTGTTAGCCCTTTAGGCATAGTTTAATATTGTTCTTTAGAATCATTAGATAAGTTCACAACTCCACTAACAATGCATTAGTATGCTAGTTTTCTCACATCCCCTCCAATATTCATCATTATCTTTTCTTGTCATTTTAGCCAATCTGAAAGGGGTGCAATAGTACCTCAGAGTTGTCTTAATTTGTATTTCTCTGACCAATAATGATTTATAGCTTTTTTTTTCATATCACAAGAAAGTTTTAATTTTTTCATCTGAAAATTATCTGTTCATATTATTTGACCATTTATTAATTGAAGAATGGTTTTTATCCTTATAAATTTGAGTCAATTCTCTATAAGTTTTAGAAATGAGACCTTTATCAGAACCCATTGATGTAAATTTTCCCAGTTTACTGATTCCTTTCTAATCTTGGTTTTGTTTGTACAAAAAAGTTTTAATGTAATATAATCAAAATTATCCATTTTGAATTCCATAATATTCTCTTAATGTACTCATAATGTTCTTTGGTCACAAATTCCAAGGTGAAGATCTTTAAGAAACAGATCATTTCAGATTGTAAGATATTAACATTTTTCTATCAAATGCTTATTTAAATATGACCTAGTGACTAGAGTTTTACATTAGAGACTTGATATAATCCATAATCTGATAAATCTCATACTGTACTGGTTGATTTCAATCTCTTCTAAAGGACTCAGGGAATAAATTGTACTGGAATTAGACTACCATCAGAAATGGAATTTTTAACTCTAGTCATCCAAATACTATATTGATATAGGGAAAGAAAAAAAAACTTTAATGGTGTTTTTTGATAGAATCCAGTATATGAAAAGCTTCTCAAGAGTTCTAATTTATTTGGTTTTAAGCATAAAAATCACACAAAATATAAATAATTATCAGAGGAGGACAAAGTTTTGGAAACCTATGTGAAACACATGACAGTATCAATGAAATTAAACCATCTTACTAATTTTTAGAGAATGGGTTTAAATCCTAATAATTTTCTACAACTACAAAAGGAATTTATTTTGTTCATCTATGAAATATTTAATATAAAGTCATGACACTTTCCATAAAATGCATTTTTAACAATGGGAACAAGAGTATGAAGATGATAGTTGTGATGACAGTGGTGATTGTGGTGGTAATGGTGATGATGACACAGAAAGTGTCCTTTGCTGATTCACCTGAAGTATCAGGTCTACCAATAACAAGTATATCACCAGGCTCTCTCCTAGGTCTCCTTTATTTCTATACTACCTCAGGTAATGAGCTCATTAAATGAAGTGAAGTTTTAACTATATCTATGCACATTATTTCCATATATTTATATGCATATATTTAAATACATGTGTGAGTGTCCTTTAGTATGTATCCAATGGTTTTTAGATATTATCAACCTCATGGCATCTAGGCATCTTAAATTTATCTTTTGAAAATTTTTATTATTTACTGAATGATTTTTACATCATCAACACCATCTTTATTACATTATTACTATAAACTATGTTTCTAGTCACCAGATTTTCAACATTGCTACAAAAATCCATTTTTCACAATATTAGTTGTGACTCTAGATCTTGTATTCTTTCCACCAAACTACAACAAATAACAAAATAAGTAGGAAGAAAAAGATGCTATTTGGAAATCTAAATACCAGTTTGAAAATAAAAATGGCAACTTGTTGGTTGAAACCCAGTAAATTAACTTTTACTTTAGTTCAAAAACAGAAGATGTACATTTTAGTGCTCCTTCAATTGAAATCTTCCTCCAATGTTTCATCTTTACTGTTGCCAAGATTTATTCCAGATGACCAGAGTTATGGCAGGTTGTTTTAAGTTTTACAGATTTCAAATATAGGCCCAACAAAAGGTCTAAATGCCTTTTATTTTATATATTAATCTTGTTAAATGAAAATAAGGTTTTCCCTAGAAAATAAATTTGGAGATCATTCTTTTTTTTCTTTTTCTTTTTTTTTTTTTTCTGTCTACTTTGATTTATGTATAACAACAGTTAAGGCATCAAGGAATCATGAATTGTGTTAGTAAAGGGAATATCCATACTGCTGACATCATCTGTCTTTGAAATATGTGAATGTTCACTCTTTAGTTTTAGGTGGATTAATTATGCATATATATTGTAACTTGCAATAGAATATCTAAAAACAAAAACAAAAAAAAAAACTGGCACTGTTTTTTTTTTCCTTCTGAATGAGTACACAATATTCTTTAAAAAGAAAAAAAATAGTTATTTTTAAACTGTGAAGCTAAATATATTTCTATCACACACACACACACACACACACACACACACACACACACACACAAAACCATCTTGATTGAAGTGGACTTATTTTATCTTATTGAAAATGTTAAAATAAATAAGTTGAAGGACAGAGTTAAGATGGTAAAGGCAGGAACTTCCCTAAGCTCTCCCCAAAAGTGTACAAATTCCTTTAAATAATGACTCTAAACAAATTTTCAAGTGTCAGAACACCCAAAAAGACAGAGTTGAAGATTTTTTAGCCAAAGATAACTTAGAAACTCAGAAGATCTAGGACAACAGGCTGGGACACATCTAATAGCTTCAGGGTACAAAAGAGGGCTTGTAGTCAGAATCTGATAAGGATTTCTGAAAACATCTATACAAAATCCATGAAGCTTGAGATAGTGTGCTTTCTATCCTGAAAACAGAGGCCATTTTATCAAAGAGTTGAAAGCAGAATAATAGGTTAGGAAAATGAGAAGAAAATTAAAAAAAAAAATTATGATCGTTTGAAGCTATTATGGTGACAAGGAAAATCAAAACACATACTAAGAAGATAACAAAGTCAAAGCTCCTACATCCAAAACCTCCAAGAAAAATAAGAATTGGACTCAGGCCATGGAATAGGGCAAGAGGAACTTTAAAAATCAAGTAAAAGAATTAAAGGAAAAATTAGGGAAAGAATTGAGAGAGGTGAAAAAGGAAATAGAAAAAACTAATGAAAAGAATACCTCAAAAAGCAAAATTGGGAATTGGCCAATTGGGAAAAGAAGTACAAAAGCTCACTGAGGAAAATAATTATTTAAAAAATATAATTAAGAAAATAGAAGCTAATGACTTAATAAGAAATCAAGATACAATAAAGCAAAACCAACAAAATGGGAAAATAGAAAAAAAATATAAAATGTTTCATTGGAAAAACGACTGACATGGAATGTAGATGTAGGAGAGATAATACTAAAAATTATTGGTCTACTTGAAAGTCATGATCAAAAAGAGACTGGACAGTATCTTTTAAGAAATTATCAAGAAAAATTGTCCTCAAATTCTAGAACCATAAGGTAAACTTAAAGTAAGTAGAAACTGAGAGGATCCATTGATCACCATCTAAAAGAGATCCCAAAATAAAAGTTCTCAGTAATGTTATAGCCCAATTCTGTAACTCCCAGGTCAAAGAGAAAATATTGCAAACATGCAGGAAAAAAAAATTCAAATACAAAACAGCCACAATCAGGAAAATATAAGATTTAGCAGCTTCTACATTTAAGAGCTAAAGAGCTTGGAATATGATATCCTTGAAAGCAATGGAGCCAGGATTAAAACCAAGAATCACCTACTCAGCAAAACTGAGTATAACCCTTTAGAGGAAAAGAATGAAACAATGAAACAGAGTATTTTGAAGTGTTCATGATGAAAAGATTAGAACTGAATAAAATTTTGATTTTCAAACACAAGAGCCTGGAGAATAAAGAAATAATCAGGAAAATGATATCATAAGGAGCTTAAAGTTTTTCTGTTTATAGTCTACATGGGAGGATAATACTTGTAACTCATTAGAATGTTGTCATTATTATGCCAGTTAGAGTGAGTATTTATAAATAGAGGACATAGGTATGAGTTGAATATGAAGGGATAATATCTTTTTTTAAAAAAAGGATGAAATTGAGGAGTAAGAGAAAAAGGGAAAGGGAAAAGTGAAATGGTACTAATTATCTGCAAAAAGAAAAAAAGAAAAAGCTTTTATACTGTAGAAGAACTGGGTAAACCTTACTCTAATTATAATTGGCTCAAATAGGAAATAACATACAAGCTCAATAGCTCAATGCTGGTATAGGAATCCATCTTTCTCTATAGGAAATTAGGAAAGGAATGAGACTAGCAGAAGAATGAGACATGGCAAGGGCAGGGAGAGTGATAAAAAAGAGGGCATATTACAAAAAGGAGTGGCGAGTACCAAGGCAATTGCAATATTGTGGGATAATCAGTATGAATGACTTAGCTATTCTCAGTAGTGCTATTATCCACCACTAATTTGAAGGATTAATGATGAAAAATTCTATCTATACCCAGAAAACTGATTCTGTCTGAGTACCGATTGAAGCACTTTCTCTGCGTCTCTGTCCTTCTCTCTCTCATGTGCTACTAGATATTGTTTTACATAACTTCACATGTGCTTTTTTACTAGGCGTTGGCAGTATATATGAAGGAGAAAATATAAAACTCAAACTTTTAAAAATATGAATGTAAAAAAGTGTTTTAAAGTTAAACTGGAGAAAATTTTAAATAATAAATTTAAAATTAAAAAAAAACAAGCTATATTTGATAGAATAGATCTTCGTGGCTATATATTTAATTATAAACTTTATTTTGAAATAACTTTGCCAGTATTTTGCATATTAAAATAAAAGATATAGCTTCCATGTAGCAGACTTTTAGGTTACATAGAATAATAATAAAGAGTGGTGTGATGGGTAAAGTTGTGATTTTGAGTCCTCCATTCTGTCCCCACTCTGACTTTGCATATCTATTTTATGACCCACACAAAGAAAGGTTTAGTTAAATCCAACTTCTTCATATCTTTCATTTTAAGTTAGAAAGCTAAATCACTTTAACTTTAGTGTTCTTTTACCTGAGATAAAATTACAAAATGTCACTGTTAAAAGGAACCTTACAATATAAAATGTTTAAAGTTGAGGTAACACTAGAACATGGAATATTAGATCATGAAAAATACATCAATGATTCTTAACTTTTTAAGTTTAGGTATCTATTGTCAACATTACAATTTATAAATCTTCCCAAGATAGTTTTTGTAGCAGTCTATTTTTTTCACTGAGAAAATTAACAATAGCAAAGGTATTTTTAATTTAGTAACATTTTAAATATGTTGCATTTTTTTTCCTACAAAGTACAACTGCCATAGCAGTGCTTCACTGTGGAATGGAATTGACCCTGGCTGATGACAATTATGGAACCTAAAGTTTAGCAGGTTTTTCTACAGTACAAAGACTTCAAGAATGGTACAAACAACAGACTATATCTAAATTCTTAGTATCAGCTGAGCCAAGCACAGAGACGCTCATTACAAATGCACAGGTCACTTGAGGATGGCTATATATAACAAATAAGGACAAAATTAAAATAGTCTTTAGAACTATGCAGGCTCCTATCTTTTCTTTAGTGATGCTGTTATTGTAGCAGAAGGAGATAGTGAGTGATGAGATTCAAGCAATTTCCGATTACTGATTAATATACCTTGCCATTTGACAGCCAGAATTTCAGATCTTCAGCAGATGTACAAATACATATTGTTGAATGAATCCTACTAATAATGATACTTTTGTTATTAAAAAGAAAAATGAAACACTAAGAGAAATCTTATTGAGATGAAAGGATGGGTCACAGGTGTGCCAACAAATAGTATTCCATGTGATCATTTGGTATTTTGAGAAGCATTCATAAAAAAAGACCAACATAAATATAATTGTGGGATTTGTATCAACCTCTGCTACCAAGGATAAAAAATAGAGAAATTCTATGAAAGACTATTTAAAGATCATTTAAATTAAGTCATCATGCACTTTGATACCCAGTGACATCAATACATAAGTAGGTGAAAATAACAAATATAATATATTGTACAAGAGTAAGAAAGCTTATAGACAAAGAAGCTATGCATTGATAATCTTTAACAATTTCATTTTTAACCAAATTGGGAGGCATTGGAAATAGTAAGCACAAATAGCATAGCACAAAAAATTAAATCAATTTAATTTTTAATGACAAAATATGATTAAGTAATGTGTGAGTTATTTATGAATCAGTTTTGTGTGTAAATCACAAAACTAGAAGAAATTTTAAAAAAAGAAAAATTAAGATATAGAATCAAATTTAGGATATTTAACCAAATTATTATTTCCAAAAGTGAGAAATGTATAGAATAATGAAAATTAACATTAGCAATACCTTGATGAAGAAAGTCCATTGTTGTAAATCAATTGTTTTAAAGAGAAGCTCTTCTTTTTCTTTTTTGTATCACTTTAAGATTGTAATGGGTTTTGCACTTTTTTGAGTTCTCAATGGGTGGGAGAGGAGAAGAAAAGAATAATTTGGAACATGAAATAAAAATTAAATTAAATAGAAAAAAGGCCTAATATCAATTTATTTGATAAAATATGAATATACTGCCAGGTAAAGAGAGTTGGCAGCAATTAGTTCAAAGTAATTATGTATGTGTTTTCTAAAAGAATTAGGTTGGAAGATTATGAACAATATCATCTTGAAAAAGAGAGAAGTAGTGGAATGTAATCAAATATATATTATGCTTATTAAGAAAATAGGCCCCAGAGAGGTTAAGAGACTTAGTTATATAGTTATTGCTGCAGAAAATTTTATCTAGTTTCCTGAAAGGAGAGTAGGACTAGATCTTCAGAGCAGTAAAGAGACAGAATTTGGAGATAATATTTAGAAACTGTGTTTGTGGTTTTGTACAATGTATGTTTTCAAAAGATTTTTTTTTTTACTTTAAATCATATTGAATTTTGCCTTTGTTCTTATAGTTCAATGGAAAAATCGAAAAGTATTCAATTTTGATAACCTGATTAGTTAAATCCATGGGAATAAGTCCACAAAACCCATAGATAATAAAGATAGCATCTGGTATAGAAAGCAATAAAGACAAATTATAATTATTACCAACTCAGTCCTGTTCCATTATGCTCCTCCCCAACCAATATGTCCTTTCTTCTCTAGCTTTATAAGTCCAGAAGAAGAGAGAAATACTTTCCCCAGAAACATTTCTTCCTGTCTAAAGAAAATAATAATCCTTAGTTAAATATACAATGTGGGAATATAAGTACCTACTTGGTTAACATGAACCATTTAATTTCAGTGTGTATTAAGAGGTTGTTTATGGTATTAATGATGTTTGTTTGAGATAGCTTTTAAATTTCCAAAGATTCACCTATTCAAAATTTACTACTATTTATCATTTAGGAGGGAGAGGCAGCACATTTTGAGAAATTAGATGATAATTCCTTTTAATTTAGTTTCAAGATCATATGAGGCTATAGATGGTTTTCTGTGATTTCTAGATTTGGGGAACAAAAAACCCTGAGATTAGTATACTTGAAGTGAAGAAAACTGTGGCTAACAAAGCTATTAATAACTATTTTCTCTTTTTGAAGAAAGAGAATATATATATATATATATATTAAAAAAAACCTGTCTCAAAAAGTGTCATCCTTCAAACTGAATAGCCAGGATTCCACATTGTTAAGATGGAGACCAACAATGGTGTCCTACTTTTAATTTTTAACTTTCAAACAGAAGGTCCTCAAGAATAATCTGCACAGTAAACATTTGGTCCAGAGTCTTAACATTTCTCTTCATTTTGGCAAACAGTATCTCAAATGTTAAATGTTAAAGTAGAGCTAGTGGCATGTGTGTCATCAAACGAAATGTGCCCTGAGCATTTCTAAGGATTTTCTGGAGTTCTTTGCATTGTTCTTTGAGAAAACAGTTCCAAATCTTTGTTACAATGTGGGAAAAGGAACAGGATAAGATGATATGAAAACAAGATTTCTAGTAAGCCAAAGGGCATTTTAAGTCAGTTACAAAATATGTTTTATGGTAGCTAATTTTTCCCTCCAGCATCAGGTTATATCTATAAAGTACTTTGATGTTTAATTATGGATGTAAAATTATTATAGTTAAACATTCATTAACATTTTGAAGATTTTAAAGCAGCTTCAATGGCTTATCACATTATAAATTTACAAGAGGTTTTTTGTTTGCTTTTTGTTATTTGTTTTGTTTTTCTAAAAACTTTTTTTTTTCTAAAAAGGTAATGCAAATGTCTATTTTCTTTCTTTAATAAATTTGTAAATGAAGGCTTGGAAAGATGTGGTGATTTGGTCAGGTCTTATAACTACTAGTAAAATTAAGAGTTTAGACTAAAAATTCTGATACCAAGAACTCCATTCCGTTTTCCATAACTAAATAAGCTTTTGTTTTTGTTTTTTTTTTCATTAGAGATGGCTGAATTCTTTGTATTTCTAGTGCCTTGCAAAGTACTTTGCCTATAATCGGTGTTTACTAAATATGTGTGTTGATTGAGAGAGATATTGAAAATTCTACTGTATTTTGTAGGTCCAGAATATAACCCTCAAATGAAACAATCCCAACTGAAAGAAACTTACATTAAAGTGGAGGCATAATAATATATAAATAATAATAAGATACAAGTGTATACAAAACAAATATAAAGAAAACAAAATATAAAATTGAGTTAAAATGTAAAAAAAAAAAAGTGAAGTAATTTAATTCAAGGTGAGTTGCAAGAACAATTATTATTAGCAATGGGTAAGTAGGCATCAATAAAACTTCCAAAAGTGGTATTTGAATCTTAAAAGAAGAGACGGGGTTGTCTTAGGCAATGGAAAAGGAACTCATTCAGGTATTGGGATGTAGACAGTATAAAAGGCACTGAAGATGGGAGTACTATGTATGAAAAACAGAGAAAAGCTGAATAGGTGCAAAGTGGATAGATAGCTAGACATAGTCATAGAGTATTTGAATTCAACCTAAATTCATGCATGACCTTAGGCAATTCACTTAACAGGTACCTTCTCAGCTTTCTTTATGTCATGTGGATCAAATGAGAATATTTGTAAACTGCTTAGAATTTCTGGCACATAGCAATTACATTGGTAAATGGCTTTTTCCATTAAAAAAAAAAATAATAAATTCTTTCTGCTGTACCAAGGTGCAAGAGAAAAAGGAAGAGGAGAAAGAATAAAAGGAAATAGGGAAATGGAAAGGAAGAAAGAAAGAAAGAAAGAAAGAAAGAAAGAAAGAAAGAAAGAAAGAAAGAAAGAAAGAAAGAAAGAAAGAAAGAAAGAAAGAAAGAAAGAAAGAAAGAAAGAAAGAAAGAAAGAAAGAAAGAAAGAAAGAAAGAAGAAAGAAAGAAAGAAAGAAAGAAAGGAAGGAAGGAAGGAAGGAAGGAAGGAAGGAAGGAAGGAAGGAAGGAAGGAAGGAAGGAAGGAAGGAAGGAAGGAAGGAAGGAAGGAAGGAAGGAAGGAAGGAAGAAAGGAAAAAGAAAGAGAGAGAAAGGAAGGAAAGGAGGGAAGGAGGGAAGGAAAAAGGAAAGGAGTGAGGGAAAGGGGGAGACAGTAAGGGGAAAAGGAAGAAAGGTTTTGCAAAGGTAAATGTTGAAAATCATCTATGCATATATTTTGAAAATCAAAAGCTGTAATTAAAAAAAAAAAATAGCCTCCCAAAGAATAACAGAGAACAGACCAGTAGAACAGTTGATTTACCTGTTTCATTAATCTTAAAGCACCCAAAATGTTTAGACTTTCAGAGTTAGCTCTGAAAACAACAGCAAAAAAGACCTAGAGCTGAAACGATGTCCCTTTCACCCAAGAAACAGAACCCAATTGTAAACATAAAGGTAAAGTCAAGAAATTGAAAAATGAGCAAACAATGACAAAAAAAAGAACCTAATAATAATAAATTAGTATAGTGACAGGAATGATCAAGACACAAACACAAGAGACAAGGATGTCAATGAAGCTACAAGAAAAAAATCAGCCTCAACAAAAATTTCTGGAAGAGCTCCAAAAAGATTTTCATAAATCAAATAAGAGAGGTTCAGAAAAAAAGAAGTTGGAGAAATATGAGAATGAAATGAAAGAGTTAGAAGTTTGGTTAAAAAAAAAGATATAGAAATTATGAAGCAAATAACATTTTAGAAGTAGAATTGACCAAATTGAAAAGGAGATTTGAAGATTATTAAAGAAAATAATTCCTTAATAATTAGAATTGGTCAAGTGAAAGATAATGAAACCTAGAGATATAAAAAAAAAACAATAAAATTAAATAAAAAATGTAAAATATCACATGAGAATAAAATACTGGAAAATAAATCATGGAGAGATAATTTAATAATTATTGGGTTATTTAAAAATGATGATTCTTCAAAAAGAGCGTAAACAAGATTTTTCAAGAAATTATCAAGGAAAACTTCTCTCCAAAAACCAGAAAGTAAAACAGAAAATTAAACAATCCACATATCACCTCTTGAAAGAGATCCTAAGAGAAAAACTCCTCAAAATATTAAAGCCAAATTGCAGAGCTCTCAGGTCCAGGAAAAATATTTCAAATTGTTACAAACAATTCTAATCTTATGGAACTGCTGTTAGGATCACATAAGATTTATCAGTTACCACATGAAAGGGTTGGGGCTTTGAGTGACATTTTGGAATACAGAGGATCTAGGATCACAACCAAGAGTAACCAATCCAACAAAACTGAATATAATCTTTCATGGGAAAATAGATATTAAATGAAATATAGGACATTCAAGCATACCTGATAAAATGATCCAGAGCTGAATAGAAAATGTGACTTTCAAATATGAAACTCAATAGAAGAATAAAAAATGTAAACATGAAAATGAAATCATAAAGGAATTAAGACAGTTAAAACACTTTTTTAATGGGGAAATGATAATTCAACTTTTAAGAATTCTACTATTATTTGGGTAATTAAAAGCATACATAGACAAAAGTTACAGGTATTTATGAAATGCCTATTACAGGACAATAGATTAAATTAAATTAAGAGTTTAAAAAAGGGATAGATTGAGAGAAAAGAAAAGGGAGAAAATAGGCAAAACTACCTTATGTTAAAAGAAGGACAAGAGAGATTTTAAAATTGATGGGAAGATGGGAAATGGGAAATTTTTGAATTTTACTTTCATAAATGTTGGTTAAAGAGGTAATAATGCAAACTTAATTGGTCATACAAATCTATCTTAACCTGCAACAAACAGTAAGGAAAAAGAATAAAAGAAGGACATGGGGACTGATTGAACAGATCAGACTTTTAAGGAGAAAGAAGAGAGAGCAACACCAATGCCGGCGCGCACACACACACACACACACACACACACACACACACACACACACCCAGAGAGAGACAGACAGACACAGAGAGATACAGAGAGAAATAGAGAGACAGAGAGAGATAGAGATAAAGACAGAGACAGAGAATGGAAGGGAGGGAAATATTGAATTAATAATCATAACTGTGTGTGTGAATTGGCAGTTCCCTTGAAATTCTTGACCTTTTGGTTTTTTTCCATATGAACTTTGTTGCTATTTTTTCTAGGTCATTAAAATAGTTTTTTTGGAGGGAGTCTGATTCATATAGCACTAAATAAATAGATTAGGTAGTACTGTCATCTTTAGTATATTTGCTCGCTCTATCCAAGAGAATTTAATATTTTTCAAATTGGTTAGATCTGACTTTATTTGTGTGGAAAGTGTTTTATACTTTTGCTCATATAGTTTCTGATTTCCCCTTGGCAGATAGATTCCTAAATATTTTATACTATCAATAGTTATTTTAAATGGAATTTCTTTTTGTAACTCTAACTGTTGGATTTTGTTAGTGATATATAAGAATGCTGATGAGTTATGTGGATTTATTTTGTATCCTGCAACTTTGCTAAAGGTGTGGATTAATTCTAATAGATTTTTAATAGAGTCTCTGGGACTCATATCATATCATCAGCAAAGAGTGATAATTTGGTTTCCTCATTACCTATACTAAATCTCTCAATTTTGAAATCTCTTTCTCAACTTTTATTGCTAAAGCTAGCATTTCTAATATAATATTGGAGCAATGCTGATAGTAGGCAATCTTATTTTACTCCTGATCTAATTGGGAATGATTATAGTTGATTCCCTTTACATATGATGCTTACTGATGATTTTAAGTAGATGTTACTGATTATTTTAAGGAAAAGTCCATTTATTCTATACTCTCAAGTGTTTTTAATAGGAATGGATGTTGGATTTTATCAATTGCTTTTTCTGCATCTATTGAGATGATCATATGGCTTTTGTTAATTTGGTTATTGATATAGACAATTATACTTAGAGTTTTCCTAATATTGAACCAACCCCTCATTCCTGATATAAATCCTATTTGATCATGATTTATTATCCTGGGATTGATATTCTGTAATCTTGTTTTTTTGCTAGTAGTTTATTTAAAATTTTAGCATCATTGGGCTTATATCCTTCAAAGAAATACTGAGGAGGGGAAAGGGACCTGTATGTGCCAAAATGTTTGTGGCAGCTCTTTTGTAGTGGCTAGAAACTGGAAAATGAATGGATGCCCATCAATTGGAGAATGGTTGTGTAAGTTATGGTATATAAAGGTTATGGAATATTATTGCTCTGTAAGAAATGACCAGCAGGAGGAATACAGAGAGGCTTGGAGAGGCTTACATCAACTGATGCTGAATGAAATGAATAGAACCAGAAGATTGCTGTATACTTCAATATTGTATGAAGATGTATTCTGATGGAAGTGGATATCTTCAACATAAAGAAGATCTAACTCACTTCCAGTTGATCAATGATGGACAGAAACAACTACACCCAGAGAAGGAACACTGGGAAGTGAATGTAAATTGTTAGCACTACTGTTTATCTACCCAAGTTATACCTTCGGAATCTAATACTTAATGTGCAACAAGAAAATGGTATTTACACAGATATATTGTATCTAGGTTATATTGTAACACATGTAAAATGTATGGGATTGCCTGTCATCAAGGGGAGGGAGTAGAGGGAGGGAGGGGATAATTTGGAAAAATGAATACAAAGGATAATGTTATAAAAAAAAATTACTCATGCATATATACTGTCAAAAAAAGTTATAAATAAAATTTAAAAAAATTAAAAATAAAAATTTAGCATTGATATTAATTAGGGAGATTGGTTTGTAATTTTCCTTCAGTGTTTTCAACCAACCTGGTTTAGGTATCAGTACCATGTCTATGTCATAAAAGGAATTTATTAGGACTCTTTTATTCCCTATTTTTTTCAAATAGTTTATATAACATTGGGGTTAATTATTCTTTAAATTTTTGGTAGAATTCATATGTAAATTCATCTGGTCCTGGGGATTTTTTCTTAGGGAGTTGATTAATAGATTGGTCTATTTCTTTTTTCTGAAATAGGACTATTTAAGCAATTTATTTCCTCTTCTGTTAATCTAGGAAGCCTATATTTTTGGAGGTAGTGATCCATTTCACTTAGGTTATCAAATTTATTGGCATAAAGTTGGGCAAAATAAATTATTGCTCTAATTTCCTCTTTATTGGTGAAAGTTCTCCCTTTTTATTTTTAAGACTAATAATTTGATTTTCCTCTTTCCTTTTTCCAATAAGATTTACCAAAGGTTTATCTATTTTAGCTTTTTTTCCCCCATAAAACCAACTCTTAGGTTTATTTATTAATTCAATAATTTTTTTTTTTTACTTTCAATGTTATTAATTTCTCCTTTTAATTTTAGAGTTCAAATTTAGTATTTGATTGGGGGTTTTTAATTTGGTCTTTTTCTAGCTTTTTAATTTGCAGGCCCAATTCATTAATCTTCTCTTTATTTTATTCAAATAAGCCTCTAAAGATAAAATATTGCTTATTATTATGGGTTTGGCTGCATCCCACAAATTATTGTATGATATGTCATCATTGTCATTATCTTGGGTGAAATTATTAAATGTGTGAAATTAAATTTGCTATTTCATCCAATCATTCTTTAATGTGAGATTATTTAGTTTCCAATTACTTTTTGGTCTATTTAACACTAACTTTTTGTTGAATGTAGTTTTTATTGCATCATGATCTGAAAAGAAAGCATTTACTCTTTCTGCCTTTCTGCATTTAATTTTGAGGTCTTTATGTCCTGATATATGGTCAATTTTTGTGTAGTTTCTATGAACTTGTTGAGAAGAAAGTATACTCCTTTCTATCTCCTTTCAATTTTATCCAAAGATCTATCATACCTAATTTTTCTAATATTCTATTTACCTCTTTAATTTCTTTCCTATTTATTTTGTAGTTTGATTTATCTAATTCTGAGAGTGCAAGGTTGAGATCTCCTACTATTATAGTTTTGCTGTCTATTTCTTCTTGCAACTCTCTTAACTTCTCTTTTAGGAAGTTAGATGCTATACTACTTGGTACATATATGTTTAGTATTGATATTGTCTATGCTACCCTTTAGCAAGATATAATTTCATTCCTTATCTCTTTTAATTAGATCAACTTTTGCTTTTGTTTGATCTGAGATAAGAATGGCTACCCCTGTTTTGTTTACCTCACCTGAAGCATAATAGATTCTGCTCTAGCCTTTTACCTTTACTCTGTATATCTCTCCCTGCTTTAAATATGTTTCTTATAAACAACTTATTGTATGGTTCTGGCTTTTGATCCAGTCTGCTATCTGCCTCTGCTTTATGGGAGAGTTCATCTCATTCACATTTATGGTTAAAATTACTAATTCTGTGTTCCCTGCCATCTTATTATCCACAAATTATGCTTTTCTTTTTCTTGCCCCCCCCCCTCCACTACCCCCTTCCCTAGTATTTAACTTATGGGCACCACTTGCCTCACACAGCTCTCCTTTAGAATCCTTCCCATTTCCTTTGAATTCCTTCCCCTTTCTTGTACTTTTCCTTTATTAATCTTTTCCTTTTCCCTTTTCCTCTCCTTTCCTTTTTTTAATGAGGTGAGAGAAGTTTCTCTGTAACAAAATGTGTCAATTATTTTCACTTTGAGCCAACTCTGATGACAGTAAATTCACACAATGTTCCCCCCCCTCTCTAAATTCCCTCAGAAGTGATGGGCTTCCTTTGCCTCTTTGTGGGATGTTGTTCCCCTCTTTTTACCCTCACTTTTCCCTTTTTCTGATACTATCCCCTTTCCATTTCTATTTCCCTTTTTATGTTATATCAGTAAAATCAAATTATACATGTAATCGTTATGTATATCCATAACAAAAATACAGTTCTCAAGAATTCCTGTTACCTTTTTCTGCTTGTCTTGAGTCCTATAGTTGTATTTCAAAGTTTTTGTTAGTACTTTTTTTTTTTTTTTCCCTTAGAAACAAATGGAATTCATCTGTTTCATTGAATGTCCATCTTCTTCCCTGGAAGAAAATGCTCAGCTTAGCTGGGTAGTTTATTCTTGGCTGCATTCCAAGTCCTTTTGCCTTTCAGAATATCAGATTCCAGTCCCTTTGATCTTTTAATGTGGAAGCAGCTGTATATTGAGTGATTCTTATTGTGGCTCCTTAGTATTTGATATATATATGTATATATATATATATATATATATATATATATATATATATATATATATATATATATATATATATATATATATATATATATATATATATATATATATTTTTTTTTTTTTTTTTTTTTTTTTTTTTTTCTGGCTGCTTGTAATATTTTTTCCTTATTCTGATAGTTCTGAAATTTGCCCATAATATGCCTTGGAGTTTTTGTTTTAGGGTCTTTTTCAGAAGATGTTCAATGAATTCATTCAATGCCTATTTACCTTCTGATTCCATTACATCTTTGCAATTCTCTTTGATGATTTCCTGTAAAATAGTATCTAGACTCTTTTTTTCATCATAATTTTTTGGAAGTCTAATAATCCTCAGATTATCTCTCCTAGATCTACATTCCAGGTCTGTTGTTTTTCCAAGTAGATATTTAACATTTTTTCTAATGTTTTATTTTTTTTTTTTTTTTGGCTTTGCTTGACTGATTTTTGATGTCTAAATAAATCATTCATTTCTGTTTTTTCAGTTCTTATTTTTAATGAGTTATTTTCTTCATTAACTTTTTTACTTCTTTTTGTATATGTCCAAATGAGTTTTCAAATTAGTTGTTTTGCTCTATGGAATTTTTTTTTCCTTTTCACTATTATTTTTTTAACCGAGTTACTTTCTTTTTCCAATCCACAAATCTTACTTTCAGCAGATGTCCCACCGAATCTGCAAAAGGGTTCTTTGAGGCCTTGCTGTATTTTTGTGAAGGCTTCCCTTCAATCTTTCCCTGGGAGGGTATCCTATGCTTTTATAGCAAAAGTAGCAATTTGCTCAAAAAACTCCTATGGGATAACTAATCTGTGCTGAATTCTCTGCATACTGACCTTCACCTGCTAGTTAGTAAAAGGTGATTTGTACATTAACTTCAGTTTGATTATTGCATAGAGTTTGAATCCTACATAATTCATGATATTCTGAAAGCCACAACAAGTTTTGTTAAGGCTCTATACATGTCCTTGCTATGGATTTCTAGTCACTAGTGGTTAAGATTTCATAAGCCAAATTATCTAGTAACATCTTAACATAAGATGATGTAGACTCATAAAGAGCAACCCTTTTTCAAATCCTTAATTTTTTCCAGATGAAAAGGAGTATATCTTCTCCTTTGTTGACCTGAAGATTCAAGCTCTTCAATAACAGGGTATGCATTTATTAAGTCAGATAGATCCTGTCCTTCATTTTTGCCTTAACCAGTGCTTTTTGTAATCTTGTCATAGGCTGCTTCATAGGTGGTGATGATTGTGTTATTGCCCCTCTCCCTCCTCCTTTTCCCTGCACCCATGAAGGGTTAATTGAGGGAAGAAGGTCAGGGTATGGGGGATGCCCTAATGGTTTCTGCTGTGAAATACTACACTCAGAATTATATTTAACTCCATTCTTATCTGATTCTTCATCCTTTTTACCTAGTTAATTTGAATATCTTCCTTCTGATCTTTCTTCTTTTTTCCTTTTTCTATAACTAATATAATTTCTTAAAGCCAGTTGTATTAAATTATATGTATAAAGTGTCTTTGGAAATTGAGTCAGGTCCATTATCATTGTAGAATTGACATAGTTGCTCTCCTACTAATTTCCACTTCTCTGGATTCAATTATTTTTCCTTAGAAAACCAAGGAGATGAGTACTGTACTGTTTCTAAAAGTTCAATGTTCTGCTCCCAAATTACAATCAAACCTTGATTTTTCATAAGTCTGACACATTTTCTCTACACTTTTTCTTTGAATTGGAAGGCTGTTTTCTAAACATCTGTCCCATTTCAGCTGAAATACTACTTTAGCACTTAACAAAGTTTCCTTGTCCATTTTTTGTACTCACCCTAATTTCTGGGTCACAGATGAAGATCTTGGTCCCACATTATGGTGCCAAAGTGTAATATTCTCTTTAAAATGTAATGTTCTCTGTTGAGGTTTTCTTGAGGTCTCTGGGAGCAGCCTTCATTTCATTTCACTAATCACCACAAGAGTAGCCAGGAGTTGAGGTCAAAATTCTTTATTGTCTCCTTCAAAATATTGTCTCGTTCACTTAGAGCTCAGCTAGTTTTTTTTTTTTTTTTTTTTTTTTTTTTTTTTTTTTTTTTTTTCTGGAGGCCTTCCAGATCTTGGTTTCAGTGTTGAAGAAAAGAAAGAGAGCCTGACACCACTTCTCTGTCTTCCCTATTTCTGATTCTGCCTGAATTTGTCCGAGTTTATATGGTCTTTTATTAAAAGTGTGAATCTTGTAGAACTATTGTAAGTACTAAGTACATGTTCTGAACTAGAGAACTGTTAAACAACATGTTAAATAACCATTGTCTCTGTCACTTCCATTGACTTAGCACCTTGTTTCAAATTCTGGCCCATAACAAAACACACACACACACACACACACACACACACACACACACAAAAAAAAAAAAAAAAAAAAAAAAAAAAAAAAAAAAAAAGAAAAGAAAAGAAAAGAAAGGAAAGAAGGCAAGGCCCAGGAGATGATTTATTGCAATAATTGCAATAACAAGTTCAGGTCCTAGTTCTTCTTTGACTTCTTGGGGCTCTCAATATCTTGGGCCTTCACTATTCTTTCTTCTCATTCGCTGACCATTTCTGAGAATTTCTCCACAACTTTTTCACTACTCTCTTTGCTTTCTCCTATTTTCTTTTCTCTTTTGTCTCTTTCCCTGCAATCTTTGAGTGTTGTCTTAAAAGTCTAGGTATTTTTCTGCATTTAGGAATCAAATGACCCACACTTCAAACTTGAAACTTTCATCAGCAAAGCCACCAAGTGTGTTCCAGGTCCTGTCACTGCTTGTACTGGACTTCAGCTCTGTGAATGGCATAATTTAGTGATTTGCCCAGATCTTCAGAGTTTTGTCCCTTCTCTTGAAAAAGTGAATATTTGTAAAGGGCTAGAACTGAGCAATGCACTTGGATAATGAAGCACATGAGACTAATTGCCAATTGGACAGTTCCCTATTAACTTGTTTGAAGGTTGACCCTCCCCAGCTGTTCTGTGCTGACTTGATTGGTGGGACAAAGAGGGGGAAGTGACTTGTATGGGAGGAGTAGGAAAACTTGGGTGGTGGAACTCATGCTCTCTCACACTCATGACCTGGCATTGGAGGGGACGGTAAAGATCAAGAATAAAGACTTTTAGTGATCCTGACTCCGGCTGATTTCTGGGAAAATAGAGTTCCAGCAAATATTCCCTTTTTCCTTGTCCCCTATCCCTCACTCTTTCCATTCCCAAATGTCATTTTCACATATAAATTGGAACTGCTTGGCTCCCACCTTAAAGAGCTCTTCTTTATTTTCTTCTAGGGTCTTAATGTGATGCTGAGAAAGAGAGTTTATGAGTTCCAACCATGATTTAGGGTGCAAGTCACCCACATTTTCCATAGAAGTGTCATGCTTGTCCAGAGTTTCCTTGGCAGCCACAATCAGATTGGAAAACAATGCTACCATGATATGTTGATATGTAGTGTCTTTGGCAGTCTGTATCTCAGCCAGAACTGGCTCATCCTTACCTTGTGCTTCCTGAGATCAGTTCATATTTTTTACTTTCAACAGGTTTCTAATATTTTTTTTTTTCTAGTTTTCCCTTGTGCCGACATTTTTGTTCACTTGTTATGCTTGTAGATTTAATTTCTTGGCTCTTATAAAGTTCTTTGTAGAATTTCTTTGATCTCATTCTTTTACTAGATGTTGCACATAAATTATTCTATATTTCTATATTATATTCTGTATAATTATTTCTATAAAGTTTTTCCCCAAAACTGGTTTTATGAGCACTGAAATAGAATGTGACAAATTGCCCAATAAAATCATGTTTCTTACTGTCTTTTGGATGTCTGATAAAACTAACTTAAATTCTTTTGAAGGGGAACATGTAATCCATCCTTCTGAATTAAGAAGGAAGCTCCTTTTTTGTCTTTTAATTTCATTTATAGCTAGAACCCTTGAATCATATTTAAATGCATAATTTCATTGATTTCCCTTAGCATAGGAACTAACATATAGTGGGACTTAATACAACGTTCACCAATTAAATGATTGATTGATTGAGGTACTTATTACTTTGATTTCAAGGCCCAGAATCCTACGTAGTTGTGAAGAATGAGAATCCAACCTTCAAATAACACAGATCATTTAGTAATTTAACAACTAAACCCTTAATCAGTGAAGTAATTAAAAATAAATGCAGAAACTTCTCCTGTGTTTTAGGGACAAAACCAAACAATTGTTCCATCAAAATATTAATAATGATGGGGGCTCATAAATAAGGAAAAATCAATTCTCACATCTCAGCATAAAGAAAATAAATCAAAATCAAAATTTACATCTTACTTTCACTTAGTTAGCCAAATAGTTTTTAAAAACAATAATTCAAAAGTAAAGAGGAGAAAGAGGAGAGAGAGAGAGAGAGAGAGAGAGAGAGAGAGAGAGAGAGAGAGAGAGAGAGAGAGGGAGAGAGAGAAACTGAAGAGAAGAAAAAAAAGAGAAAAGAAGGGACAAAGAAGAGAGAAGACAAGAGAAGAGAGGGAGAGTTTAAGGAGAGATCTGTGCCATGGAAAAATTAAATATCATAGTTGAATAAGAACTCAGAGATTTTTTGATCTAGCCTCTGTACAAAACACAAATGCTACCTGCAACAATTCCAGCATCAGTCAATGAACATTTATTAAGCAAAAACTATTTTTGGTTATTGACGTTGAAATTCATTAAACTGGCTTGACTCTCATAAGGAATTGTACCACAGGAATCTTCAAATATGAACAATATTCTTTACTGCATTTTGGGTGCTTTTATTTCTCATTTAAAAAATATAGGGATATAATTGAGTTAAGAAGCAGAATAATTAATTTTAATAGGAGAAGATAGACTAACAGTAGTGGACTTCAGCTTTCCCCAACAACTTTGAATTTCTTCTTTGTGGCAAAGCAACAGAATTAAACACACACATGTTAATAAGAGGAAATCTTGTTTATAACAAAACTTAACATGTATCTGCTTGATAAAATATTGGAGAAGTGCCTCCAGAAGCCCCCAAGAAACCTGCTTCCAGAGAAGATTACATTTTAGAGAAGAATATTACAATTATCTAATCTTTGCTGAAATAATTCAAATAGATCTACTAAATCCTATTAACATTTGAGGATAACTGAAAGTATTAGGACACCTTTTTAAAATATATAATCGAAATCCAAATTGCCATTTTGCCATACCTATCTATTTTTATTTCTGTCTGGTTCCAAGAAGAGTAGATCTTAATTCCCTAAAACTTTTATATATTTGCATTATCTGCAATTATAAATTGAATGGGGAGAAAAGCTATGTGTACCCAGGTACTTAAATAATAACTTTTTAAAAATGTCTCACACTGAGTTTTCTCATTTGTAAAACACTAATAATAATAATAATAGCAGGCCTTTGATGGTCATTACAAAAATCTAATGAGCTGATAATTATATGTTTTTCAAAGTTTAAAGTGTTATATAAAAGGCACCAGTCACTACTACTCTTACTACTGTTATTAAATGCTGGAAGAAAATTAAAATAAAAACAGAGATTTAGAGCTGGAAAGGTCCCTCAAGGTCACATAATGAAATCCTTACATTTAAAAGATGAGATTCACAAGTGATCATTCAAACAATTCTATGTACAATAGGACTATCACTGACTACAGGCAAGTAGAATATATGTTTCCAGGAGGGAGAGACTATTCATCATTTTTTTCTTAAATTTTAATCGCACCCCACAGGTAGAAGATTCCTAATAAATGCTTGTTGAATTTATAATACATTTTTACTGAGTTAGTTTGAGTGGAAGTAGCTCCTTGGTTTCTTCCTAAATCTGCTTAAGATTTCATTTGCTTTTATTAAGTAATGTCATACTCAACTCATATTGGATTTATAGTCTCTAAATCCCCAAGTTCTTTTCTAATTAACTATTGTCTAACCATATCTCTCCAAGTGTATCCTATTTCAGTGGATTTTTCAAAACGAAAAGTAAGATTTTATATTGATATCTGTTATGCTTTATTCTGTGATTTATATATGTCAAAAACTTTTTTGTGGATTTTTCATTGAGCCATATTTCAGGATAACTATATTATTCATGATAGGTTGAAGTGATAACAGAATTGTGGACAGAAGAAACCAGCCTCAACCAAGGCAAATGAAATTGCCAGAAATAGTAATGTATGATGACAAATTTATGAATGAGAAAAAGTGAGAAGGATGCCTTGTGAATGAACCAAAATATTATACATCAAATTATTTACTGATGTGCATAAAGTTAGAAAAGCCAAGTAACAACCAAGATGTATTAATACTCAACACACCCAAAGTAAATCTAAATTAACTTTGCAAAGGGAGATCATTTGGTCATATGATATGGAACTCTAACTGAATAGGAAACTAATTAAATAAGGAATTGACTGAATTCTTAATTTTAATTTTCATAATAGCCCTTCCAGCTTCAAATGAAATCTTGTATGGTTTCTATCAAATCCTGCTGCTGGAACTTAATGTATTTAACTGGAAATACATTAAGTATTTACATTCTTTGAAATTATAAATGTATGTAAGAACTCTTGATACAGAGGGGGGAAAATCCACAGCTACTTGTGGCTAGGTGTTTAAATAATCAGTTCACTATTTTAAAAAGCTGAAAAAAAGTTATCTTCATTAGGTTTCAATGGGAAATTCTAAATAGCCTTAATGACAGACCATTTTCCCCTGGGAGATTAGAGATATGAAAAAAAAAAAGTAGTTGCTATAATTTTACAGGAAAATAAGAGATCCTTTTAAATTATAATTCTAGCTTATTACCATTTGAACAGTCATCCTATGAGCCAAAAAGAAAATGTGTCTTCATATTTTATTGCATAAATTTGCAATTGCCAAAGCTAAGCCTATACATTCAAATGTAATGCAGTTTCATAAATCTTTATTTGTCTTTAGTAATGAAAGCTCCATGACTTTTGCATCAAATATCTGCAGGAACTAAAAATGTATTACTACTTGTCTTTGTAATCTGTCCATCAGATTGTCATCTCCATATTTAGTTTATTGATTTTGAAGTAGGCTTAAAGCCAATTTGAGAATAAATGGCAGAGAATATTTGGAGAATATGAATAAAAGATGAAAGGCCCCCTGAAATCTTGGGCTCTCCCAAGGGCAGAAATCAATAAAATGGCACCACTCCAACACTCTAGCAAAAGAAAACAGAGGTCAAGTACTTAGGAACTATAAATAGCCATAAAAGCTGTGATATACAGGAAATTTAGATAGATTCAATAGAAGAATTTTATATTGTAATGTGAAATAAAAATGAAAAATAACTGAGAGGCAAGTATAAGGAAATAGTGATGGCCCCTTGAAAAGTGGTCTAAGTTTTCTGTGTATCTTTAATAGTTATATAGATCTTTAGAGTTTATATCATATCCATGGAGAAAGGGACCTCAGAGATCATATAATGCAATTTGTACTTAAACAAAAATTCATCCCTTATTTAATCTAGGGCAATTTTTTATTTATATTCTTAACTCAATAGAGAAAGTGAGTATTAAAAAGATGGCTTTAGGTAACTTTCTAAGATTATAAATTGTTTCATATTTGCTGATCTCCATTGATATATGTTTCTTCATTGGGAGTTCCCTATCTTAATGAAATCACCGATTGAGTCTCAGTCTCAATCTCTGTCTCTGTCTCTCTCCTTCCACACATTATATATATATATATATATATATATATATATATATATATATATATATATATATGTATATATATATATATATACACTACATAGCTGCATAATACCTATGTACATATATGCCATATATGTGTGCATAATACTCTAGTCATACGTTATCTAAACACATACATGTATATATGACAAATGTGTAATTTCATTCTACTTTGCATCTGCTGTCCTAATTGGTTTTAATTCTACAGAATAAGATTCCCCATCAACAATTATTTACTGGGGTTCCCTCTGCACCAACCCTGGGTTCAAGCATTGTTTTGTGTATTGTCTCCCCTATTGAATTATAAGCTTCTTGATATCAGGGATCATATTTCTTTTTATTATCCCCAGTACTTAGAAAAGTACCTGGAACTTAGTAGGTGCTTAATAAATAGTTATTGGATTGAATATAACATATATAGATAGGTGTAAATATTTCTGTATATTGCATGGCAACAGGGCTTTTACATACATCAAAAGTGTATGTGTACATATTGAAAGAATTATGATATCTGAATGACCCAAGCTGAATTCATCTTCTGACTGAAATCTAGATCTAGTTAAGTTTCTATTCTACTCAATTATGGATGTAGTCCAGTTTCTGTTTTGTGAGAAAACTTTAATCAGTTATATAGGTTGTGAGAACAATTTGTCGCATTTTTTTTAACCTAATCCTGCATGTCTGGAAAACTGGATCAACTGAATCTGTTGTTTAGACCCTTAGCTAAGAGACTACTTCAGGGGTTCTCAAACTACGGCCTGCAGGCCAGATTCATCTGGCTGAGGACTTTTATGCAGTCTGCAGGGTTATGGCAAATAGGCTGAGGGGCTGAGACAGAGTGTGAGCTTTTGTTTTTACTATAGTCCGGCCCTCCAACATCTGAGGGACAGTGAACTGGCCCCCTATTTAAAAAGTCTGACATTCACTGGCGAGGTTATGCTGACCAGAAACTTAGTCAGCTTTGAAGATTAGGGAAAGTAATTGATATGTCTGATTTGAAAATTGACTCTCTACTGACTGATCAGTTATTTTTCTATGTTCATTTGATTAAATACAGATATTTGGGAGGAGTGCGCTGTCTCTTCTGATTTCAGGTTGTTTATACCTGTTTGCTGTCCACCTCCCCAATCAGAAAGCTCTAGTCTTTCCTCCTATTAAAAACAAACACACAACCAAAAAAAACTTCCTAATTTTACATTTTGTTTTCTTTTAATTAATTCATCTGATTTAAATAGTTATTCTGAATGATCAAAAATCTGCTCCCGTATTTGTGGTATAATACCAAGCTGAGGAAGAACTGGTACTTATTTGTTAAGCAATTGAAATGTATAGTTTCATCAATCAATATGCTCAGAAGCTCAAATCACTATTTCCTCAGTCATTTCAGATTCTTCCTGCCATACTATGTAAAAACTCTGTTGCCATGCAACTAGAGTATAGGTGCAGAGTTTACCTTTCAGAAACTGGTAAAGGTTAGGAGCAGTTCTATGGAAATCAGTGCCTGAATTTATACCAGAACTGCACAAACAGGGTATTCACTTAAAGCTTAGAAATAAATGGTTGTAACATGAGCAGAGACTCATACTGTTATATACAGGAAATGATAGAAAAAAGAATTAAGGCTGGAAGTTGCTTTAAGAAGCATGACATTTGGAAGGAGAGAAGAGAATTGAATATGGATTCACAGGAGAACTAATCCTGGCCATGAAGAGTTTATCTGCATAGCAAAGTCAATTCTGGGAGGCTAGCTGAAGAACCTGCTCACCAAAGGTATTGTTCCTAGAGTAGATTTTTGCATTGAATCAATAAGAAAAGACAAGATACAGAGGCATTGTAGTTGTCTTCCCCACTTATGTTTTTTTTTTTCACATGCACATAATTACATATATACATATATACACATATATGTTACTCTTCAAGTATCCTGATAACTCAATTTCTCAACTTAGCCTTCATGTCACCTCTGTCAAAAGATAAGGGTATCTCACCAATAAATCTACCGTCTCTACCATTTCATTTTCTACCTTCACTTATCAAACCATGTTCCTATGTACAACATGATATTCAAACTCTTAACTCTTCAGTTGTCTATAAGGTTTTCACTCTTATACTAGTTATTATCTTCTCTCCCCTACCCTGAATCTTGACTTTTTCTGTTAAACCATTTCAACTTAGCATTGAACATCTCTTGAATTCCTAGCTTCCTTATCATTGAACTCTGCCAAACTATCAGCCTTATAGTACAATTACTAACAAACTATTACATCTTCAATCTTTCAAGAAGTACTGCTGACCAAAGCTAGAAAAAAATCTCACAATTACTATTTTGGAGTCCACTACAATTTATACTTTATAACTTCAACTGAGTTCACACTGACATTAGGGAAACCTTAATATCTCACTATGCCGCTTTTCACAAATGTTCTCCTAATTTTTTTTTTAAATAGTTTTAATTTCTAACAACCAATATAAAATGTCAAGTAGGAGAAAAGTTAAAAGGGTAAAACTAGTTCAAATAAGAAAAAAAACAAGAACTAAAACTAAACAAAATAATACCCAAAAAACTATTATTATTATAATTATATATTTATTAATTATTAAAAGAAACATAACTCTATATCAATTTTATTTAAAAATAAATTCTTAGGCTAAAGCCTATGATAGGCTGAGGCATATTCTTACAAGGCTAAGGCATATTTATTTTTCTTTTCTTTCCTTTTTTGCTGAGGCAACTGAGTTAGTGACTTGCTCAGAGTTACACAGCTAGGCGATGTTCAGAATCTGAGATTATATTTGAACTCAGGACCTTCTGACTTCAGGGCTGGTGCTCTATCATTGCTCCTGGCATATTCATTTTTAATGGATTTATTTTGTTTGTTTTTATGCTTCATCATTTCTGAATATATTTTCTTCTCTCCAACCTTTATCATTGAATCATTTCTTGTAGCAGGAATATAAAAAGAGAGATAAAATGGTCCAGATAGACGAGCAACAACAAACAAAAATCAAACAACTAATCCACTTTTTGCTATATTTGACAGTATATGCAAAGTCCCATAATTGTTGTCCCCCCATCTTTTCAGATGAGGGAGAAAATAATTTTTTCTTCAATTCTTTCTCCAAGTCTAAACTTGATCATTATTGATATATACTGTTCTGTTTCATTATTTTTTGTTCTTTTCATGTACATTATTACAGCATATATTATTTTCTTATTTCACTCTGAATTAATGAAATTCAATGATAAAGAATGTATTAATATGATACTTTTTGTAAAATACTGAGGATAAACAAAAAATCAAGACTTTCCTGTCTAAAGATTGAGGTGAAAAGATCATTACTCTCCATTTGTTCTCTAGTCTTTTCAATTCTGAATGTATTCTCTAGTTTTATAAATGGACTATAGGGTTTTCTTAAGTTTCCTTAATAAGTCCAAGTGCTTTTTTTTTGTTGTTTGCAATATTATTCTAGCTAATCAAGGACTTTTCCTTATTTATTTTAAATCATACGAGTGATTATTTGAGGTATGTTCTTAAAAGTATAAAATGTCAGGGATTGTAATTTTATCACATATTTTTTAAAAATTCATTTTATTTGGAAAGTAAAATTTTATTTTTATTTTTAGCATAGAATTCTTTCCTTCTCATCTTTCTAAAACTACCGTCTTTGAAGAAAAAACAAACAAAAACTGAGTCAAACACATCAAACAACCAAGCAAAACAAATTTCTCCATTGATCTCCTCCAAAAAAGAAAAATAAACATACACATAAATATCAAATTACACTCTTGAATCCATCACTTTTCAATCTGGGAGATACTATGTTTTATCATAATTTTTATGTAATTGTGATGGTTTATTGTGTTAACCAAAGTTTCTAAGTCTATCAAAGTTGGTTATGCTTACAATATTGTTATTGTATAAATCGTTCTCATATTTCTGCTCACCTTATTTTCATCAGATCATGTGACTCTTCCCAGGTTTCTAGAATTTTTCATAAATTGTTACAGCATAATTTTATCCAGTTACATTAGTTGACCATAACTTGTTCAGGCATTCCTCAATTGATAGGTAGTCCCTCTTTAATTATTTGCCACCACAAAAAGAACCATTATAAATAAGTCCTTTCCTTTTTTCTTTGATCATTTTGGGTATAAATCCAGAAATGGTATCATTATGTCAAAGGATACATAAAATTTAAAAAGATTTTGTACATAGTTCCAAATTGTTTCCCAGAATGTTGGAACACTTAATAGTTCCATCTATTCATTTCCTTAGAACATTTGTCAGTTGGGGAATGGTTCTTTATTTTAATTTATAAATTTGATTAAGTTCTCTGCAAATTTGGGAAATTAGATCCTTAATCAGAGAATTGCAAAGATTCTTACCAACCATTCCCTATTTCTCTTCTAATTTTATTGGATTGGTTTTTCTTAAATCTTATATATCAAAATTGTCTATTCTCTTCCCCCCATGACCTTCTTTATCATGTTTGCTCAAGAATTGTACCTCCCTCCATCTTCCAAATCAGTTTCAAGTTCTGTCCCTTCAGTTACTTTTGTATGTCATTTGTTTCTTTCTATCAAGATTCCTACTTTTCTTTTGAATCATATCAGGACATTATTATATTTCCATGTTCTCTTGGGAATACATAAAATACTAAATAAATGTTGGTTCACTTTCCTTTGTCTTGAACTATTTAATTTTAGGGCAAATTTATTTAGATATTTCTGTGATCATCTTCCCTTCCATTTCCAATATTTTTCTTTTTTATTTATTTGCTTGTGTTTTGACTGTTTAGCTTAATTGTCTTCCCTTTAGGTACTTTGGAAATATCTTTCCTTTATATTTGCTTATTGATCTTTTCCCACCTCTCATTTTTTTGCAGATGCAATTGGGTTTAAACCTCAAAGTGGGAACTTTTAGAAAACTCAGCAAGAAGTAGAGGGCAAGATTTACTGCTACCCATACTCATACACAAGGTTTCATGTTCCTTTCCCTCATTTTCTTTTTTTTTTCCACTCAATCCCCAACATCCTATCTAGCTCTCAATAGTCCCCTTTGACTCCATCCTAGATTTGGGTATTTTATCAACTGAAGTATCTCAAGTACAGTTCCCCAGCTATAAAAATGGTTAGGGAAATGCATTCTCATAATGTTTTGGAGGTAAAAGCCAATATCTCTCAGGGAAAAAAAAAATTAAAAACAAAAAAAGAATATAGAAAAGTAGACTTGAATTATCACCCAGATAAGAATTTAGACTAAGGAGAAAAGTCAGAGATTTCTCAAGTTTACAAAGTGCTTTTCTGATGCAAAGACAAGAGGGAAAAACAACAATGGTGGAGAACAAGCCATCAAAGCAAAGTAGAAAGAATGAAGTACTTAGAATTGGGTAAAAGTGAGTTCACATCTGGCTTCAGACACTTAGTAACTGTGTGACACTGACTTGTTGGCTAAACAAGTCACTTAATCTCTGCTCGCCTCAGATCCTTCATCTTTAACATGGGATAATAATAGCATCTACTTCTCAAGGTTCTGAGGATAAAATGATATTTGTAAATAGATTTACTGCTATGTACTAAGAGTTCTATCATGAGAATAACTACATTTCTCCTGATCTTTGAGCTTTATAGAATGGAGTTAGAAAGCAATTCAGAGATCAAGTCCAAGACATTTCTGAACAAGAGTCTTCTATGTGATGTAGACAATCAGCTACTTCTTGAAGCTATCTATTGATGGGAATCTCACTATACAAAAAAGCGGCATTAGTACCTATTATTGGAATTTTCTCTATTGGGTTACTTGAACTTAAAATCTATATCAATGGCAAAGAATAAGTAAGAAAACATGATGTAGAACTTGTTCACATTTCAAAAGCTCTCATTGTAAGGAAGTACTTCATTGCATTTAGTTGAAATTGATCTAATAAATTCTGTCTTGCACTTAGTTCTGACTTTTGAGAGCTTCTACACATTTTTTTGCTACCTACACTCTTCTATGTTTTCCACAATTTGCATAACATTTAAGAATATGGAGCTGAATTGCCTTTTATAAAAAATGAATACTGGAAGGAACACCATTTAATGATTATTATTTTTTTTTTCTAAAATAATTCTCTGTGTTATGTGTGCATGTGTGAGGGATGTTTTCATTGTAATTAACCCCCTTTAAAATTCTGTTCTCAGACTCAATTTTCTTTATAAAACAACTGTGAAAAGTTCAAACTCTGTTAAACACTGAAATTTAATTTTCTGTTTTGCATGCTGTGATTCTTTTAAAATATGACCTCCAAACCATACTTCACAATGTAATAAAGAAGATATAAAATAAAAGGAAACAGGGTTTTAAACACCTACATTATGTATAGAAAATAGTAGTTTGCAAATAAGTTGTCAAAGCTGGTTTTGAAATGCCAAAAGAGATTGAATCAGAGATACTTAGTAGCAAAGTTCATTTTCACTTTGTTAGATATGACACCGGCAGTATATGCCATTCAAGGAAAAAAGCAAAACAGAACAAAACAAAATAATGATAAGTGATGTAATGAACACAGATAAAACTAGATTTACCAGATTCATGGAGAGCAAATTGCTAAATAAAGGTATTCAGTTTCAATATCAAAATGGACCTTGCTAATAATGAACTTAGTTAAAGCAGAGTGATATGGAGGAAATAAAATATTTTATGTGTATTCAAAAGACTGCAAAGACTTGAATATGCATGCCAATTTTACTTTTTTTCAACTCCATAATCTTACTTAAGGCAAATCACTTCTCTGGACATCAGGTTGCTGAATTGTTAAATGAAAGTGTTGAATTAATTGTTGTTCATACCCTAATATAGGGCAAGCCTGTGACCACAAACAAGTCCAACTTCCTCTTTAATTCTGTTTCTTTCTATGAAATGGTCATAAACTTTCATCAACTCTATCTTTTTCGGTTCTTTTGAGGAAAAAGCATTAAATTCAAACATTAATTACTATCCTTATTATACAAAGAGATTCTAAATTTCCATTTGTTAGTTAAACTTTTAAAATTGATACAAAGGCTGGTAATGTTCTTGAACAAATATGAGTTTAGGAATGTAAATGGATTGAATGAACATTTTTTATTGATGTCAACAATGAGATTTTAATGTTAAGTTTTTGTAGGAAATGACAATGTACAAGTAAAAAAAGGCTAAAATAAACCAAAAACTGAGTGACTGAAATAATAATTTTTGCCTCCAAGAGGAGATTGAAAAGCAAATTCTTTACATAAAAAGCATGGGAAATGATAGTGGTCTATTGCCAGTGTATTCCTTGTATTAACTTAATTTTTTTATTTTGATCTCATCATTGGGATAAAAATATTCTCTCCAAAATGATCAGGGATAAAGGCTTTTCTCAATCTTAATCTTTCTTCATCTTTTTTACAGTTTTTGAAGCTATACACCATATCCTATTTATTCTTCTCCATATTTTTTCATTATACTACTCCCTTCATGCTTCTTATCCTACAAGTCTAACCCTCCTTAGTTTCTTTTGTTAGTACTTCACTAAGTTTATGTACACAAACTGTAATTATCTCCCAAGAAGGTTACTAATCTTATCAACTCTCATGGATTTACTTACACCAATGATTCTCAGGTCTTCCTATTGAAATGGAGCATTAAAACATCAGTTGCTTCTTAGATAAATGGAATTGGGTATCTTACAAGTATCTCAAACTCAGTATGTCTAAAATACAGCTCATCTTTCTTTCTAATCCTTCTTTTCTTTTGAAAATCCCCTTTACTATCTTCCTCATTTATCCAAGCTTGCAAACTTCCTTGGTATCTTCTTTGATTGTTCTCTTGCACATATTCCATCTATTCATTTTGTAATCAAATCTTTTGATTTTTTCTTCACACATCATGTGTATGTGTGTGTGTGTGTGTGTATTTGTATGTATGTGTATACTTATATCCCATTCTCTCTACCTACATAGCCATTGTATCAGTGCATGCACTGATATAACTTTGCAATGCAATGATATAACTTTGTGTCTGGCCTATTGCAGTGGTCTACTCATTGGTCTCCTTGTTTTTACTGTTGCAGTACTTTGGACAATCTTCTGCTTAACTACTGAAATCATCTTTCTAAAGATTAGGTTTAAATCTATCACCCAATTAATCAATTCTATTAACCTCAGAATCAAAGAAAAAAATCCTCAACTGATCTTTTAAAGTACTTCATAAGTTGTTACTTCCTTATTTTTCTAGTCTTTTTAATCCTAAATTCATTGGTCCAATAATACTGGCTTTCTTCCTTTTCTTCATACACAACACATTGTCTCCTGACTTCATGCTTGGTCATTGGCTGCCTCATCCTTACAGTATTTTTCCCTCTCACTGCTTATTCCTGACTATCTTGGCTTTCATAAGTCTGCTTCTACAAAAGTCCCTGCCTTTTCTTCCTGCTCATTACCTCTTATTGCTATTGACTTCCCTGTGGTATAATCTCCAATTTGCACTTAATGTTTAATTTAAATTTTAGTATGTCAGCCTTCCTGCTTGAAGTTAAATATCTATCTATCTATCTATCTGATATCTATATATCTATCTATGTTGTATGTATGCTATTGTATATATTGCCTTCCTCATTAGAATGTGAGTTCCTTGGGGGCAAGGAAAATGTCAGGTTTCTGTTTTGTTTTGCTTTGCTTTGCTTTGTATCCTGATTAATCAACACAATCTCTAGCCCATATTAAATCCTTTATTAACCCTTTTTAATCTTTTTTTTTTTTTAACTAAATCATAAACTGTTTTACCAGAACCCAGTGGCTACTCACTTTATGTACCAAAGAACTCTTCACCCAGAATGAAGTTTGACAATTGTAGATCATTGTGGCAAAGTGTCTCACATTAATTCTCTGCTTTAAAAATAATCAAAATAATTGCTTAGATTATTATTAATTTTTTTCTTCTTTTTGGTAGTTAGTGCAAAGAGGTCATTGTGAATTTAAATTAACATTTAATAAATGACATAGAACCTTTACTCTGAAGACTGCATTCTACATTAAAGGCCAAAATTGACATATATGCTTCAAGTATTACTTCAGAAATCTCTTAAAACTAACTTCTATTTAATGCAATGTTTTATAATAAAAAAAAAAAAAAAAAAAAAAAAAAAAAAAAACAAGACTGAAAGAAAATGTCAGGCTTCTCACAAGTACACAGCCCTAAAATAATTTGACCCTCCCCAAACTTTGGATGACATTTTGGGGAAATGTTTAATTTTTAGTATGAGAAAGCCTCTCTACTTAAAATAGAGCTGAATAATTTTTTTATTAATTTTAGTTCATAAAAATGTATAGTTGAAAATATCAAGGAAAATGAAACATTGCAATCAGTATAAATATCCCAGTGGGGTATATTCTTAAAATGAATAAAAAAAAAGATATTTTTAAAAAATTGTATCTTTTCAAAATGGGTCCATGATTTAGGCATAAAGAGGGAGATAATAAATAGATTGGAGGAACAGAGGATAATCTACCTCTCAGACTTGTGGAGGAGGAAGGAATTTATGACCAGAGGAGAACTAGAGATCATTATTGATCACAAAATAGAAGATTTTGATTACATCAAACTAAAAAGTTTCTGTACAAATAATACTAATGCAAACAAGATTAGAAGGGAAATAACAAATTGGGAAAATATTTTTAAAAACAAAGGTTCTGACAAAGGTCTCATTTCCAAAATATATAGAGAACTGACCCAAATTTATAAGAAACCGAACCATTCTCCAATTGATAAATGGTCAAAGGATATGAACAGACAATTCTCAGAGGAAGAAATTGAAACTATATCCACTCACATGAAAGAGTGTTCCAAATCACTACTGATCAGAGAAATGCAAATTAAGACCACTCTGAGATACCACTACACACCTGTCAGATTGGCTAAGATGACAGGAACAAATAATGACAAATGTTGGAGGGGATGTGGGGAAACTGGGACACTAATACATTGCTGGTGGAGTTGTGAAAGAATCCAGCCATTCTGGAGAGCAATCTGGAATTATGCCCAAAAAGTTATCAAACTGTGCATACCCTTTGACCCAGCAGCGCTACTACTGGGATTATATCCCAAAGAAATACTAAAGAGCGGAAAGAGACATATATGTGCCAAAATGTTTGTGGCAGCTCTTTTTGTTGTAGCTAGAAACTGGAGGATGAATGGATGTCCATCAGTTGGAGAATGGTTGGGTAAATTGTGGTATATGAAGGTTATGGAATATTATTGCTCGGTAAGAAATGACCAGCAGGAGGAATATAGAGAGGCCTGGAGAGACTTAAATCAACTGTTGATGAGTGAAATGAGCAGAACCAGAAGGTCACTGTACACTTCAACAACAATGCTGTATGAGGATGTATTCTGATGGAAGTGGAAATCTTCAACATAAAGAAGATCCAACTCACTTCCAGTTGATTAATGATGGACAGAGGTAGCTACACCCAGAGAAGAAACACTGGGAGGGGAATGTAAATTGTTAGCACTAATATCTGTCTGCCCAGGTTGCATGTACCTTCGGAATCTAATGTTTATTGTGCAACAAGAAAGTGATATTCGCACACATGTATTGTACCTAGACTATATTGTAACACATGTAAAATGTATGGTATTGCCTGTCGTCGGGGGGAGGGAATAGAGGGAGGGGGGGTAAATTGGAAAAATGAATACAAGGGATAATATAATAAAATATATATATATATATATATATATAATAAAAAAAAAAATTGTATCTTTGTTAACTTCTTGAAAACATAAAATCAAGAAAATTCTATTATTAGTAACAGGGAGAAGTACTACCTATCAAAAATGATTATAATCACTACAAAATCTAACAAAAAATTGAGGAAAAGATGGAAGAATATGAATGAACTCATGGAAGATAATATTAACAGAACCAGGAGAATCATTTATAATATTATTATGACAATATATATGAAAGCACATTGAAAGAAAAACAGGGTAACTTTTTTTTTTTTTTTTTCTTGTCATTTCATTCATTTATTTATTTGCTGAGGCAATTGGGGCAATTGTGCCTAGGGTCACACAGTTAGGAAGTGTTAAATGTGGGAGGATAGATTTGAACTCAGGTCTTCCTGACTTCAAGGCTGGTGCTCTCTCCACTGTGTCACTTAGCTGCCCTGAACTGAGTGATTAAAAAAAATAATAATAATAATAATTATGCTGGTCTTTGAAAACAGATAATAAAATATATCTTCTTTCAGAAAAGTAAGACACTGGATAAGTAACAGTGTTAAATATGCCCACTATACTGGTTACTTTTGAACATAAATTTGTTTGTTTTTCTTTGTTTTGTTTTGTTGTTGTTGTTGTTACAGGGATGGGGATAGGAAGTGGGTTGATTTTGATTAACATGTATGTTTGTGCCTGGGATTGAGGAATGGATCCAAAAATGATAATTATTTTTCCAAAACATTTAAAAAGGGACCAGGGAACTCTCTCTCTCTCTCTCTCTCTCTCTCTCTCTCTCTCTCTCTCTCTCTGTGTCTCTCTCTTTTTCCCTCCCTCTCTTATACCTCTTATACCTCCTTCCTTCTCTTTTACATAGTTGTGTGTGTGTGTGTATACACATGTTGATGTGTATATATGTATGTATATATGTATATATGTGTGCTGCAATTTATGTTAATAATTATATATAACAAAATATATATCAATGTAATTCTACAAAATTTAATTAATTGCTAAAACTCAGGTCCTTCAACTATCTGTAAAATGGGAGAATATTATTTGCATTAATTCCTATAAAGTGTCATTGTAAATAACACATCATTAACTTTGAAACTCTGTATAATGTTAAGAAAAATGGAATAACATTAAAATATGGCTTTTCTCTCTAACTACTTTGTTATTTCAATTTCATCAGACTTTTAACATGTAACTAGTAAACCAAAAAAACACTATGCTGAGAAGGTGAAAATGCAGAATACCACTGATCTTGCCATTGAAGAGTCTGAATTATATTGGTTGTGGAGAAAGAAGAAGAGATATGAAAGAGGTGTACTTAGCAATATAATAAAGACACTAGGTCAAAAATTCTTCAATTGTTTGAAATAGGAAAGAGCAATGGAAACTCCAAGAATCAAGTGGCCCCTGCAATCAAGCTATTCAAAAACTCAGGAGTCTGAATGGAATTAAAGGAATTTTAGGTTGGAACAAAGTTAATGGTTTAATATTCATATCCCTGTTCAAGATTTGATTGTAAAGATAATAGGGAAGGGCTGGAGTTTTTTGAAGGAGGAAACTGTCATGGCCATGTATATGCTTTAGTAACTTCAGCTTAGAAACTATTGAAAAATGGATAGTACAGGGAGAAAGGGATGACTGATTTGGAAGCTATTATAATAGCTCAAACAAGAGGGGGAAAACATCAATAGAGCATGGCTATATGAATAGGACAAGGGGGAAATGTGAGGTACTTGGGGGAAGTAGAAGAGAAGATAATTTAAAATAAATCTGGATAGATAGTTTGAAAAGAAGATGTAAAAGAGACTTGAATCCTAGACTAGGGATTCTATAACTTAGGCAATGTGAAAATAAGCTGAGCTCAAAAATAATAATCATATAGTGATTTAGAAAGCCATTGATGTGACAGTCTCAAGAGATTAATCAGTCAGTGCTCTATAGAATGAATTGGATACCGAAGATACCCTAGGCAATGATAACACTTAAGAGTATATTACAGAATACCATGCATAAAACATACCTGTCTAAATCAAATTTCTGACAGTGAGGATAAAAAATGTATATTAATTAACCCAGATTATATATTTGTTTTGTGCCACTCAATGTGCTAGTCATTGGGGATACAAGAACAAAAAATGAAAAGATTTCTGAAAGTATATGAAACAAAAAAGAACACTTGAGAGAAGATGGTGAACAGTTTGATATTGATAAGAGACAAGGAACTGAGGTTTTTAAAGATGCTTTGATTGAAATAGTAAGTATGACAACAGTATTGACCTGGACTCTGCAAAAAAAAAAAAAAAAAAAAAAAAAATATATATATATATATATATATATATATATATATATATATATATTCACTTTAATTTATTACAATTCATTTCTTCTGTAATCCAATGTATTTTATCTATTTCCAAAAATATATATTCTAATAAGAAACCTTAAGGCTTTAGCAGATTACCAGTGATATCCATGATACAAAAAAGACTAATAATCTCCATATATAAGGGGAATAGAACCAGAAGACCTGAATGTGAATACTAGTCATATTTTTTTTTTCTTATAGACAAATACATTTCTCAGAGCTATAATTTCCTCATATCTAAGGCATGACCTGGAATCAAAAAGCTGGGAGTAAAACATTTGTTATCAGAAACTTACTGGTTTTATGAACTTTAGCAAGTCACATATTTTCTGCCTCAGCATTCTTATCTATAAAATGGGGATAATACTAGCACTTACCTTTCAGGATAGTGGTAAAGATCCAGCAAATTAATCTTTGTAAATCATTTTGCTAAATTTAATATATAAATACTAATTATTATTATTATTTTAAAGTAATTAGCATAAGCATCTATTATAGGCAAGACATTGTTAAGTATTAATTCTCCATCACAAAATGCATACATACACATACATAATGACAGAAAACACCAAAATATCAGCCACTTCTTTAATGAAAAATCTAACATATACATGTATATTAATACAATCACTAATAATTTAAAGAGAGAAAAAGTACCATCCACTAGGTTGATCAAGAAAGGTTTTTTTTCCAGGATATGGTACCTGAAATGGTACATAAAAGAAGCTAAAAAAACAATAGTGAGAAAAGAATGTGTGCTAAGCATTAAGGGTAGCATCTGCCAAGGTAGTTAAAGAGAAGAGACAATATCATGTCAAGGAAGAATACGGATGGGATTGTAAAAGATAGAATGAGTTAAAACAATTCCAAAGGCTAGAGCTTTTAAAGGTCAAGCTTAGGAATTTGAATTTTTGACCTAGATAGAGTAAAAAGCCACCCAAATCTCCAAAGTATGCAAATAATAGGATCAGATCTGGCAGTTGTGTTGTAAATAAATGGATATAATAGAAAGAGAAAAGACTGGAAGCAATGAGACTAGTTATATCTATGGCAATGCTGAGAAAAAGAGATAGAGAGATGAGACAGAGACAGAGACAGAGATAGAATGACAAAGATGGAAAGACAGAAAAAGACAGAGACAGACAAATGTACACACACTCACCCCCATACCAACCCATAGGATGTGGGAGGAGGACTAAACAAAGTTAGTAACAATAAGGGTGGTGTTGGATATGAAAGATGTTGTCATTATTTGGAAAAGGCTTGAATGCATCATCTCTTGATCACTTTTGCCTCAGTCTGGGGAAAAAAAAAAAAGTCTATGATGTTTTAATGAGTTGAATTATTCTGATAATTTTTTGTCAGTTTTTAATATACTTTGCATGTGCAATAGCTGAGAAACAAAGCAAGAAATAAAGTTGAAAAAAATACTGGTTGGGATTGAGGCTTGAGTTTACATCACAAGCAGTTAGAAAATGTTTACTTATTAACTAAGTCTGGGCAGAAATGTCATTTATATAGAATTACCACATTTACTAGCATAAAGGTCATTTTTGCATAATGACCATACTTCAGCATTAGAATCAAAACTTTGTCATTTATACATAAATCCTATGTAGATTTGCTGTATCATTTTGAGTTTCAAATATAGGTATTAAAATTATGGCTGTTTGGGAAAAGTATTTTGGAGAATACACTAGGCATATGTGATATTTATACACTAAAAAAATAAAATTGACTTCTCCTTATATCAATAAAGGGTTATTTACATTGAGAGGTGTGTCCTAACACAAAATAGTGGAATCCACCATTTTTTGAAAACATAATGATAGTCACTGAGGACAAAGGCAAATGCAAGAGTCAAGAGTTCTGAGAAATCATTACCAAGTACCAAGAAGAAAGAAAATGCCTGAAGAGGTAGGTAATTTCAGGTACTAGAAGGAGCCCTGGCTCTATACAGGTCTTCCTTTGTAAGTAAGGATGCTCTAAATTTCATGTGATTCATCACATTTCTCATCAGACAGTCAGCCATTAACAGTTCTTAAGTACCTGCTTGATTTCATTAAGTTCAAGGCACTCTACTTAGCCCGGGAGGCATAAAAGTGTATGTATAAGAGACAGGGTTGAATGAGAGAAAAACAGCTATGAGATCTAAACAGAGTATTACATAAAGAAACATAAGAAAACAAAAGGCTTTTTTCTTCTGGAGAAAGTATATGTGTGTATGTTTATGTATTAGACAAGTCTTGATTAAGATAAAAATAGAGTTAAAAGACTTGAGGAAAAAAAAATATAACAAAAACTAGATATTTTAGGTTAAGGTTTAGGAATGAGGTAAGGAAGTCCTTTCAAGGCAAGAGTTCCGGAATTGGACAAGCTATGTAGAGAGAAGAATGAGGATAGGGGCTCAACATTTTCTATAATGTCTACAACATAAAGTTTGTGAAGAGAAATTGTACAAAATATGTCTTTATGTTTCCAAGCTTTATCTCCAGTGATTGACGGTCCAGCTCTATTGTTTTCTCAAAACTTTGAAGGAATAAAATAGTCAATAGAAGGAATAATACAGTTAAGATTCAAATATGTCCTAACATACTAAAATGTTGGACACAATCTAATAAAAAGTTATTAATCTTACATGTAAAATCATTTATTTGGTTTCAAAAATGACTACAGAAGTACAAATAGGAGAGATATATTTGTTGTTGTATTCAGTAATTTTCTCAGTAGTGTTCAACTCTTCATGACCCCATTTGTATTTGTGTGTTTGTTTATTTTTGGCAAAAATCCTGGAGTAGTTTACTATTTTCTTCTCTAGCTCATTTTACCATCTAGCTGCCCCAAATGGTATTTTTAGTTAGTAGTTGATCTAAAAAAATATCTAGTTTTTTTTTTTTTTTTTTAATTTTTTGATTATGAGATCAGTATGATCCAACAATATGATATGACAGGAAAAAAATGAGTGACTTATGGATAACATTAAGAAAGGCATAGATTTTAGAAACATGTAGGTGCAAATCTAGCTATATTTTATCCGTATCAGAAAATTTATGGGGTATTGTGTTCAGTTCTAAGTAGTACACTCTCAAATCAAACTAACAAAAAGTGATAAACTAGGAAACATCCATAATTGTGAAAAGATTGATAAAAAGAAATGAGCATACTTAGCTTAGACAAAATAATTATTGGATTAGTCAGAAAGGCTGTTTTCAGGCCTTCACAGTGTTCTTAGAGAATGTTTTTGTCCCAAGGGAATAAAACAGAAAATATGGCTAGAAGTTTCAAAGAGGAAAATTTAGCTTTCACAGAGATACTCCCTAAACATTTAATCTATCCAATCAATATGTTGAATGATCTTCACTGGGATTCAAGGGATCTCCATTCATCAAAGGCTTTCAAACATAAGCTGGATGACATCCTGGGGACATATTATGTAATAATAAAGGTTTATTTGACATTGATTAGTAAAATACTCCATCTCTTATACCTAAGCAGTCTCCTTGATTTCCCCGCCATGTCAGTAATGGTCTTGTTCCTCGTTTCAACCTACTGACTTTTCTAGCTTCCTTTAATGCCAAACAAAAATCTTTTCTTCTACAGGAAGCCTTTCCCATTCCCTCTTAATTCTAGTGCCTTCCCTTTCCTTTCTCTTTGTCCTGTATATAGCTTCTTGGTTGTTTTTTCATATTTGTTTACTTATTGTCTTCCCATTGGATTGAAAATTCCTTAAGAACAGGGTCTTTTTTTTTTTTTTTTAAATATCCTCTTAGAACTTATGACAATGTGTTCCACACAGTAGGCTCTTAATAAATGTTTATTGACACTCTACTCTTGACTGATGGCCACTCACTCTGTCAGTGAAAGACATTAAAAACAAACAAATAAACAAAAAGCTAATTTTTCCAATAGAACTATGATTAAAGTATTTTATTCCAAAGGACTTGAATATTTGTCATCTCCTTTGAGTCTACCCTCTAATCCCTAAATTCTGAATAGAATACCTTGACATTTTGAAGGGGAAAACCTGGAAGTGACCTGAGAGATCATCTGGTCCAGTATCTGCATTTTTCCAAAGAGTAACCTGAGATCAGGAAGATTGATGACATATCCAAAGTTAATCCAAAACTAACCAGGATATAAGATAGCAATGTGGAACAAAAACCACCAAAGTTTTTAATTATTAAGAGTCAGTTTGTTTTTTGTTTTTTGTTTTTGTTTTTGTTTTTTTTTTTTTTCTAGAGGTTCATGTGCTTGTTTCATCAAAAGGAACAACAAACTTAATTTCGTCATAGATAATTTTAATAAATTCTTACACTCAAATAAACAGAAAAGTAAATAAAATCATTATCTAGTGGTTATTTTGTCAATAAGCCTTATTTTACCTTACACTGTGTGAGGAGTATGTGAAATTAGATTTTCACAAATATTGTCAAAACATAATGAAGGTTGTGGTGAAATATCTTGTTAAGATATTTCCAACTAATCACTGTGTTAGTCAAGGAACTAGCTAAACAACAAAGTTCCTAATAAAAGGGCCCAGGGCTAAACTAGTCCAAACTGATTAGGCTCAATGGCAGGGCCCATGAAATGAGTGAATAAAGAAGATTGTAAATCAGACAATTGTAACTCAGATTCTGAACCAACTCAGATTGTTTTTTTTTTTTTTTTTTTAATTTAATATTTTATTTTTCCACAACTACGTGTAAAAACATTTTTCAACATTTTTTTTTAATTTTAATTTTATTTTATAATTATAACATTTTTTTGACAGTACATATGCATGGGTAATTTTTTACAACATTATCCCTTGCACTTACTTCTATTCAGATTTTTTCCCTTCCTCCCCCAACCCCCTCCCCCAGATGGCAAGCAGTCTTATATATGTTAAATATATTACAGTATAATTTAGATACAATATATGTGTGTAGAACCGAATTTTTTTTTTTTTTGTTGCACAGGAAGAATTGGATTCAGAAGGTAAAAATAACAGTTTACATTCATTTCCCAGTGTTCCTTTTCTGGATGTAGCTGGTTCTGTCCATCATTAATCAATTGGAATTGGATTAGCTCTTCTCTATGTTGAAGAAATCCACTTCCATCAGCATACATCCTCGTACAGTATCATTGTTGAAGTGTATAATGATCTTCTGGTTCTGCTCGTTTCACTCAGCATCAGTAGATGTAAGTCTCTCCAAGCCTCTCTGTATTTCTCCTGTTGGTCATTTCTTATAGAACAATAATATTCCATAACATTCATATACCATAGTTTACCCAACCATTCTCCAATTGATGGACATCCATTCATCTTCCAGCTTCTAGCCACTATGAAAAGGGCTGCCACAAACATTTTGGCACATACAGGACCCTTTCCCTTCTCTAGTAGTTCCTTGGGGTATAAGCCCAGTAGTAGTATGGCTGGGTCAAAGGGTATGCACATTTTGATAACTTTTTGGGCATAATTCCAGATTGCTCTCCAGAATGGTTGGATTCTTTCACAACTCCACCAACAATGCATCAGTGTCCCAGTTTTCCCACAGCCCCTCCAACATTCATCGTTATTTGTTCCTGTCATCTTAGCCAATCTGACAGGTGTGTAATGATACCTCAGAGTTGTCTTAATTTGCATTTCTCTGATCAATAGTGATTTGGAACACTCTTTCATATGAGTGGAAATAGTTTTAATTTCATCATCTGAAAATTGTCTGTTCATATCCTTTGACCATTTATCAATTGGAGAATGGCTTGATTTCTTATAAATTAAAGTCAATTCTCTGTATATTTTGGAGACGAGGCCTTTATCAGAACCTTTATCTGTAAAAATTTTTTCCCAATTTGTTACTTCCCTTCTAATCTTGTTTGCATTAGTTTTGTTTGTGCAGAAACTTTTTAATTTGGTGTAATCAAAATGTTCTATTTTGTGATCAATAATGGTCTCTAGTTCTCCCTTAGACACAAACTCCTTCCTCCTCCACAAGTCTGAGAGGTAAACCATCCCATGTTCCTCCAATTTATTTATGATTTCGTTCTTTATGCCTAAATCTTGGACCCATTTTGATCTAATCTTAGTATGTGGTGTTAAATGTGGGTCCATCATATTGGAAATCTGATCCAGACCAATCCAAGCCTTGAAGGGAGAGGTAAAGAACTGAACTAACAATAAAACTTACTTTTACTTCTGTATTCTGTATATTTTACCCTGCTTCTCATAAGAATTTCTGAAAAAAGAATTCTCTCACTCTAAGAAAGCATTGGTTGTAATACTACTTCTGGAATATTTTGAAATTAAGGAAGCAGTGGACAGTGGCATCTCATCCTGTGTTTACTTCCCAATCCTGCTGAGTTCCCAGGTTTTTTTTTTTTGTTGTTGTTGTTTGTTTTTTTTGTTTTTAATAAGGATTCTTGGCAAATATAACATAGTGTATACTACTTTGTCTATATGATTTTCCAAATAGTAATACACTTTTGAATTTGTGCTCTGCTGATACTATCTTTAACAAATGAGCATCTCATCTATAAAACTAGGAACTATCAGAGAAATAATTCAGTAGACAATGTAATAGAAAAGATAAATATTTTATCTACCCTGCTTTGTTTTTGTTTGTTTATTTGTTTGTTTTGTTTTTTTGTTTAGGTGGGAGCATTGAGGAACTATCTAAGAATAGAATTCATACTTCCCAGACCAGAATTTCCTTAACTAAGTCAATCAAATCAGCTGTCTGTAAATCTCTAACTCCTTTGAAATTCTTAGACCACTACTGAGGTCTCATTTGGAAGTCAGAAGAGAAATTAGCCAGTTGTGCTTAAAATCAGATGCTTAGGAAGAAATATATGTCCTTCGCTGGAAATTTGGCAAGCAAACTGATTTTACTTGTAATCTGGCTCTACTACCCCATTCCCAAAATGAACCTCACTGCAGGGATGTGACCCAGGCAAATGAGGAATTGGGAACATAGTAACTAGAAATCAATGGGGTGGTTGGTTTTGAACAGCTGTCTAATTTAAAAGTCAATCTTTAGAACAAATATGGAATTAACTAGATAGTTGCTTTAGTCTTAGCAAAATTGGCATTAAACATTTGATGGGCTCTATTCAATTTTTCACTTTCAGTATAGTGCATACTTTAGTTTTCACTCAAAAGGAAAAAAAAAATCCAAATAGATAAAAAACAACCTGTGTTGTCTCTGCACAGTTGTTCAACAGAGTGGTCAAATATTTTCCTGGTGGTCAGAAGTGCCTGGCAGAGCAAGTTTAGAATTAGTCACTAGTTAATGGACATCACCTCATACTATTGTTGATATTTTGTTGACCATTTATCCCTGAACCAAGATAACCACATGATATGATTCAATTAAAATAAAAAAATATTTATTAAGCATTTAGTATCTGAAAAATTGATGGGGATATAATGATAATGTTCAAAGTGACCCTGCCTTTAAGGAGTTTGTTTTCAATAGAGATAAAAACAATACACAGAAAAATAAATAAATGGAAAGTACAACCATGTAATTCTTAAGAAGAGTCAAAAACTGATATTGGCAAGATGGTCCAAGTTTGAGATATGACCCCTGAGGTATTGTTATGAAGGATGGTAGAGGATCTGAATGATTAAGAACATGCTAGACCATTTCTGCAAGAAAAAGAGGAGGGAAATAAAATATTGTGCATAAAATATAGCTTTCAGGCCTTTTTTTGTTGCTGATTTGGAGAGTTCATTAAGAAATTTACTATGAAATAAACTTGGAAAGTAACTGGGAGCCAGAACATTCATTGAGATATGCAACTTATTCACACACAAAGATGGTCACACCTTTGATTTTGTCATTACCTACAAAGGTACTACCTCTATATTAAAAAATCCTGTAATGCCCTCATCTGACTATAACTCATTGAATTTTTCACCTTTTCTTCCACATTCCTTTATATAATCCTACTATTCATTTGGCACTGTGATATTTAATTCTCCAATTCTGTTCTCAGCTATCTCCCCTGAACTAACTCCTCTCCTTTTACCATCTCAACTCCTTGGTAAAGCTCTATGTCTTTTACTTCTCTTGAATGCTTATCTCAACTATCATAACATCAGTTTTGACCAGTCAGGCCACAACTTTGGATGATTACCAAAAATTGTTAATTTTTGATCCTATACATGTGCTGTTAAACAAAATGGAGAAAATCATGCAGCCATTCTGAATCCACTACAAATTCTTATTACATAACTTAACTGGGCCTTCACTGCTGTTTAGCAGTCCTTCAAATATCTTTCTTATTAACTCACTATCCTACTTTCCACCACAGTTTTTTCAAACTTTTTCATCCCTCCACAAATTTTTCATGACTCCCCCCTCATAATATTGTCTCAGTTAAGGAACTTTCTTCACATTTTATTTACAAAGTTGAAATCATTCATTGTGAATTCTTTCTTTCTCCCTTTTTCTTATCTGATATAAGTCAAATGCCTTCTATTACTTAATCCTTTTCTACCACTGTCTCACAAAATGAAGTGACTTTCTTTCTAATCAAGCTTAACCCCTATAATAGTTCAAGCAATTGCATTTTATTCATGTTTTCTTCTGATCAATTGTCCCCTCTGTCATCACCTTATTTCATTGCCAAACTCTTCGTCTCTATTAACTCTTATTCTCACTACCTAAAACCATTCTCAAGTCTTCCCTATCCTGAAGAAACTCTCACTTTATCCATTTGTCCCCATTGTTATTCTCTAACTATTCTCCTCTTTGCAGCTAAACTCCTTGAAAATGCCATTTACAAGATGTGATTCTATTTTTTCTCTTCTTACTCTCTTATTAACTTCTTGCAATTTGTCTTCTGACAGATTTCCAATGAAATTGTTCTCTCCAAAGTAACTAATGATTTCTTACTTATCAAATCAAGTGAACTTTTTTCTATGATTATCCAACCATATGTCTGAAAATTTTGATATCATTGATCTCTCCTCCTTGATACTCTCTTCACTCTTGATTTTCAGGACATTTTCTCTTGGTTTTCCTCCTGCCTGACTAACCCTTCTCTGTCTCCTTTACTCTGTGCTCCTCCAGATCACAATATCTAACTGTAAGTGCATCTTTGAGTTTTGTCTTGAGATGACTTTACTTTCTTTTTGCCACCTCAGTTATATTACCAGTTCCCATAGATTCAGATAACTATTGAATGCTGATTATTTTCAAATCTACCTTTTTCTGCTGTACTCCTTTTGTGGACCTCCAATCTTGTATTTCTAATTGTCTTTCACACATCTCAAATAAGATATTCAATTGACATCTTAAACTCAATATGCCCAAAATAGAACTCGTGATCTTCATGATCTTTTCTCCAACTTCTATCTTCCCTATTATAATAGAGAGTGGCCTCATCATCTCTGTCCCTCAAGTCCACAACTTAGAATTCATCCAAGGTTTCTTTCTCTTCCTTCATTTTTAAGTTATAACTAAGGCTTGTCAAATTTCACTGTTATATCATTTCTCAACTAAGTCCCCTTTCATTGTCTCACACTGTTTTCACTTTGGCATAGAAGCTAATTATTAAATTCTATTGGACTATGTACTATTAAAGGCTCATGTGTTTTCCTGCCTCTAGAGTCTATTTCAATCCATTCTCCATTCAGCCACTAAAGTGATTAAAACAAAACAGGATCCTGATCATGTGACCCCTCTCCTCATAAACTTCAGAACCTGCCTTTTGTCCTTTGAAGAAAATACAAAATGTTCTTCTTGTCATTCAAAGGCATTTATATTCTTGTGATGACATACCTTTCCCATTTTCTTATATCTAATTTCCCATTATACTTTTCACTTCAGGGACACTGGCTTCTTGGATGTTCTATTATCAAGACACTTCTCTTGTTTCTGGGTATTTTTGCTGGCTTATCCCAATTTCTTCAATACTTTCCCATCCCTGCTCTAACTCTTGACCTCTTTTGCTTATTCTAAGTGATAAATAAGATTCTTTCTTCTACACAAAATATTCCTCAACTATTTAATCTGTTAATTTTTAAAAAAAATTATCCTGTATATAGTTTATTTTATTCTGTGCATGGTTTACTTTGCATGTTTGTTTGCATGTCATCTCCCCTCTTAGATGAGATCATGATTGTCTTTTACCTCCTTTTGTATCCATAGTGTTAATATGGTTATTGGAACATACTAGATGCTAAATAAACAGTTAGTGATTAATAGATTGATTAATGTATGATCATATATGCAACAAATATCTAACAGTGATCTCCCTCTCTCGATGAATCAATCAGTATTTACTTAGCAAGTGTGTGTCAATCTCTGTATTGGTGCCAAGGAGGATCCAATAATTAGAATAAACAAAAACAATAATAAATAATAGCTGATATTCATTCGGCATTTTATAATTTGCTTTATTTATATCATCTCATTGGTCTTCACCCTGAGAAGAAAATAGTTATTCCCATTTTCAAATGTGGAAAATGAAATTAGGAGAGGCTGTAATTTTCTCATAATCTTAGAGTTAGTAAGTAGGAAAGAAAGGACTGGAATTCCAATGACTTTTGACTCCAAATCTAATGTTCTTTCCACTATATTGACTTTTTTTTAATGTCAATACAGCAATAGATACAAGTGCTATGACCCAGGATTGTCCAACATGAAAAGGAAAGTAAATATTTAAGTAGGTAGATGAGGCAGGAGAGGAGGGAAGGAATAAAGAAGAGGCAGAGGGAGAAAAAGAGGAAAAGGAATAGTGAGAGGGAGAGAGGATTAACCAAAAACAGTGTTTTTGAAAAATATGGCAACTCAGAAAGACAAATTCATGGGGGCATATAAAGAGTCAGAGAGAAAGAGATTCAGAGAGAAAGAGACAGAGACAGAGAGGGGGAGAGACAGACACAGAAACAAAGAAAGTGAAGTAGATAGATAGGTAGAATAAATAAGTATTTATAACATCAATACAAAATTGTATTTTGGACAGGAAGAAAAGTGAATTGATGTAACATACCAGGACATTCATAAGATTATAAATGTAGAGCCTCAAGGAACCCTTGAGGCTATCCAGTCCAAACCCTCTCTTATTACCTATGATGAAAATGAACCTCAAGGATGTTAAGTGTCCTGGAGTCAAAAAACACCAACCTTCAAATCTGATTTCAGATATTTATTAGCTGTGTGGCTGTGTAAGGCTCTTAAGCCTGTTTGACTCAGTTTCCTCATCTGCAAAATGTGCTGTATAAGGAAATGTCAAACCATTCCAGTATTTTTTGCGGAGAAAACCCCAAATGGGATCACAAAGAGTTGGACACAATTGAAAAAAATGACCAAACAACAACAAACATACAAGCTAAGATTAAGAACAGATGCTTTATTTTCAACTATTAACATGTAAAGTGATAATATCTCCCGATAGAAAGTGCCAGTGATGTCTTTATTTTCCTCAAAACACAATTCTTCCCTGTTGCTTCTGTCTAGCCATCTTTCAAGTACCCTCTAATCTACAGAATAGGTGATAGACTCTCTTTTCTCCTTCTGCTCTGACAAATGAAGATGCCTCTCAATGAGACAGTAATGGCAGCTGCACCAAATTGTTCTAAAAATACCATCAAGATATCAGTGTCTCCCAGAACTGCCTTGTTATCCTAATGCAATTATGTAACTTTCTAATCTTTTCAGTCACTGAAGTAGTCAGAAGGCAGGAGAAAAAAAAATCTGTCTGCCAGAAGGCCTGAACATGCAAAGTGGAGGTGGCTGATTAATGATTGCATCTGCTTTAATATAATCCTATTAGCTTGTGGCATCTGAGCCAATAACATTTTAAGATTCTTACCATGCTTGTCAACAATCCTATTTCAATTTGATACCTCCTCTTGCCTCCCACCAATGTTAGAATCTTAGAAAATGTGGGATCTTGTTTGATTGTAGCTACATAGTTACTTAATCTAGCTCCCTAAAAGCTGCCAGCAATGGTGCTCTAACTAGAAGTTTCAGGGGGTTTGAAAAGAAAAGCACAATCTAGAAACTAAAGGATGTGTCTACCATGTAATGCAACCTATTTAAATGCACAAACATACTTAATTTAGTTCCTCAACAGGAAGAAATGAGACTGCTAGGTGAAAACTGTGACAAAAAACTATTAAAAAATAAATCTAATAAAATGTAAAAACCAATATAGCATCACAAGGAAGTGTTATACTCTCGAGCCTGTCCCTTCTTGGTGCTAGCTACCATGAGGCACACTATGGCACCAGGTAAAGTGAATCAGATTTATAATATGGGCCTCCTTCATGTCAATCACTCAATCAACAAGAATTTGTGCCTATTAATTGCCAGATACCCGGTTAAGCACAGTATAACAAGTAAACAATAAAATGCAGTTGTGGAAATAACACATAAATGCACGTACACATAGATTTAATAGTTAAATAAATATATGCATATTTACCTCTTGTATACACAGAGACATAGGCAGATTGAGTAAACATAGAGTAATAGCAGGGAAGATATCAGGTAGGAGGTGGTACTATAGCTTATATTTGAAGAGGTTTAATAATTCTCAGAATTGCAATTAAGGCACAAGTACATCTCAGGCATAAGAAAGAGCTTTCTCAAAGGTAAAGAAATGGAGAACAAAGTATATTGTGTGAGGACCAATGCATAGGGCACTTCAGAACTTAAAATGTATAAAAACAGACATCTTAGACTCATATTATATTGGCAAATAAGATCAGCTGTTAAATTTTCAATGTGAATATTTTCACATTATACATATTTAAGTGCTACAAGTCAAGGCTTGGTGTATTACCTTGTTTTGATTGTCTAGACTGAAGAAAGCACTGGGGGAATAGTTATGATGTACCTTAAACTTAAAAAGTGATGTGTGTACTGTTTTCTGTAAAACTAGTTGTTAAACATTTATTACTATACTCCTATTTAAAGTGAATCATATGGAATAAGCAAAGGAAGGCAGGATATAGTCAGGTTGTAAAAGATTTTAAAAAGAGTTTTTATTTTGTTTTGTGAGAGGAAAGAAGAGGGCACTCGAGTTTTAGTAGTAAGGGTGTGATAACATCAGACTCAAGCTTTAAGACTACTCTGTTGGCAAATATCTGGAGGATGGACTGAAGAGGAAGAGACTTGAAACTGAGAATTTAATTAAAAGATTATAGAAATAGTCCAGCAATCATCATCATCATCAACAACAACAACATACTGATGACAGGCTATTGATTTCTTCTCACTTGGACTATCACTCTGATTTCACCCACAAACTCTGTTTGAGTGCTAAAACATCCTTGAAGAATTCCCCTTATTCCCCTGGAAAAATTTGGGCAGCATATTAAAGATTTTAGAGTTTCAAGCACAGTGATTTCTTAATTTTCTACCTATTAAGGAAAAATAATAGAAATAGATTTATGGAAAAAGGAATACTTTTCTTAAACTCTAACTAGGAAAAGGGGTATATGAAGAAGGCAATAATCTAGTAAATTAGATGTAATGTATTCAGTGAAAAATAATATTTCCTTACATTAACTTTTCTTCCTTTTGACATGTAAATATAAGTGGAATGCCAGTAATACAATTGTATTCTTTCTGGCCCAAAAATATTTTGTTGAGTCTCAGGGGTATTAGTGAATGTTAAAAGCTCGAGTAATACATGAGGGAGGAGATGGTTGAAACTTGACTAAATTGCACTTTAAAAAAATATTCACTGATTGTTCACTGAGGCAAGAAAAAATGACTAGATGTCTATTGTCTGATCCTGCCTGCCAAAAATACAATTGATCTCTTTTTTTTTATTATTTTTTTAATTATAAATTTTTTTTTACAGTACATATGCATGACTAATTTTTTTTTTTTAAACATTATCCCTTGTATTCATTTTTCCAAATTTTCCCTTCCCTTCCTTTATTCCCTCCCTTAGATGACAGGCAATCCCATACATATTAAATGTGTTACAGTATAACCTAGATACAATATATGTGTGTAAATATAATTTTCTTATTGCACGTTAAGAATTGGATTCCGAAGGTATAGGTAACCTGGGTAGAAAGACAGTAGTGCTAATAGTTTACATTCAATTCCCAGTATTCCTTCTCTGGGTGTAGCTGTTTCTGTCCATCATGGATCAACTAGAAGTGAGTTGGATCTTCTTGATCTTGAAAATATCCACTTGCATCAGAATATATCTTCATACAGTATTGTTGTTGAAGTGTATAGAATCTCTCCAAACCTCTCTATATTCATCCTGCTGGTAATATTCCATAATATTCATATACCATAATTTACCCAACCATTCTCCAATTGATTTTCCAGTTTCTAGCCACTAAAAAAAGAGCTGCCACAAACATTTTGGCACATACAGGTCCCTTTCTCATCTTTAGTATTTCTTTGGGATATAAGCCCAATAGTAGCACTGCTGGATCAAAGGGTATGCACAGTTTGATAACTTTTTGAGCATAGTTCCAAATTGCTCTACAGAATGGCTGGATTTTTTCACAATTCCAACAATGAATTAGCGTCCGAGTTTTCCCACATCCCCTCCAACATTTATCATTATTTGTTCCTGTCATCTTAGCCAATCTGACAGGTGTGTAGTGGTATCTCTGAGTTATCTTAATTTGCATTTCTATCATCAGTAGTGACTTGGAACACTCTTTCATATGAGTGGATATAGTTTTAGTTTCATCATCTGAAAATTGTCTGTTTATATCCTTTGACCATTTATCAATTGGAGAATGGTTTGATTTCTTATAAATTAGAGTCAGTTCTCTAAATATTTTGGAAATGAGGCCTTTATCGGAACCTTTAACTGTAAAAATATTTTCCCAGTTTGTTACTTCCCTTCTAATCTTGTTTGCACTAGTTTTGTTTGTACAAAACCTTTTTAATTTGATGTAATCAAAATCTTCTATTTTGTGATCAATAATGATCTCTAGTTCTCCTCTGTTCATAAATTCCTTCCTCCTCCACAGGTTTGAGAGGTAGACTATCCTCTGTTCCTCTAATGTATTTATGATTCGTTAAGCCTAAATTGTGGACCCATTTTGATCTTATCTTGGTATATGATGTTAAGTATGGTCCATAGCTAATTTCTGCCATACTAATTTCCGTTTTCCCAACAGTTTTTTTCAAATAATGAATTCTTATCCCAAATGGTGGTATCTTTGGGTTTGTCAAGCACTATATTGCTATACTTGTATCCTATTTTGTCCTGTGTACCTAATCTGTTCCACTGATCAACTAGTCTATTTCTTAGCCAATACCAAATGGTTTTGGTGACTACTGCTTTATAATATAGCTTTAGATCAGGTATAGCTAAACCACCTTCATCTGACTTTTTTTTTTCATTAATTCCCTTGAAATTCTTGACCTTTTATTCTTCCATATGAATTTTGTTGTTATTTTTTTCTAGGTCATTAAAATAGTTTCTTGGGAATCTGATTGGTATAGAACTAAATAAATAGATTAGTTTGGGGTGTATTGTTATCTTTATTATATTCCCTCAGCCTATCCATGATCACTGAATGTCTTTCAAATTATTTAAATCTGACTTTATTTTTGTGTCAAGTGATTTGTAATTTTGCTCATATAATTCCAGACTATTCTTTGGTAGATGGATTCCCAAATACTTTATACTCTCAATATTTGTTTGGAATGGAATTTCTCTTTGTATCTCTTGATGCTGCATTTTGTTGGTGATGTATAAAAATGCTAAGGATTTATGTGAATTTATTTTGTATCCTGCAACTTTGCTAAAGTTGTGAATTATTTCTAATAACTTTTTATTAGAATGTCTGGGGTTCTCTAAGTATACCATCATATCATTTGCAAAGAGTGATAATTTGATTTCCTCATTACTTACTCTTATTCCTTTAATCTCTTTCTTGACTCTTATTGCCAAGTCTAACATTTCTAATACAATATTGAATAGTAATGGTGATAGTGGGCAACCTTGTTTCACTCCTGATCTTACTGGAAAAGGTTCCAGTTTATCTCCATTATATATTATGCTTACTGACAGTCTTAAATATATGCTCCTGACTATTTTAAAGAATGGTCCATTTATTCCTATACTTTCAAACGTTTTTAGTAGGAAAGGATGTTGTATTTTATCAAATGCTTTTTCTGCATCAGTTGAGATGAGCATATGGTTTTTATTAATTTGATTTTTAATATGGTCAATTATACTAATAGTTTTCCTAATATTGAACCAGCCCTGCATTCCTGTTATAAATCCTACTTGATCATAGTGTATTATCCTGAGGATGATTTTCTGAAGTTTTTTTGATAATATCTTACTTAAGATTCTAGCATCAATATTCAGTAAGGAAATTGGTCTATAGTTTTCTTTCTCAGTTTTTGTTCTATCTGGTTTAGGTATCAGTACCATGTCTGTGTCATAAAAGGAGTTTGTTAGGACTCCTCCATCCCCTATTTTTTCAAATAGTTTATATGTCATTGGGGCTAATTTTTCTTTAAATGTTTGGTAGAATTCACATGTAAATCCATCTAGTCCTGAGCATTTTTTCCTTGGGAGTTGATTAATAGCTTGTTCTATTTCTTTTATTTGAAAGGGGACTATTTAAGCAGTTTACCTCCTCCTCTGTTAATGTAGGAAGCCTATATTTTTGGAGGTAGTCATCAATTTGACCTAAGTTATCAAATGTATTGGCATAAAGTTGGGCAAAGTAACTCCTTATTACTTCTCTAATTTCCTCTTCATTGGTGGAAAGATTCCCCTTTAAATTTTAAGACTAACAATTTGATTTCCCTCTCTCCTTTTTCAGATCAGATTTACCAAAGGTTTATCTATTTTATTGGGTTTTTCATAAAACAAACCCTTGGTTTTATTTATTAATTCAATAGTTTATTTTACTTTCAATATTATTGATTTCTCCTTTTAATTTTAGAATTTCAAGTTAAGTTTTTGATTGGGGGTTTTTAATTTGGTCTTTTTCTAGCATTTTAAGTTGCAGGCCCAATTCATTAATCTTCTCTTTCTCTATTTTATTCAAATAAACCTCTAAAGATATAAAATTTCCCCTTATGGCCACTTTAGCTGCATCCTACAAATTTTCTATGATGTCTCATCGTTGTCATTATGTTGGGTGAAATTATTAATTATTTTTATAATTTGCTGTTTCACCCAGTCATTCTTTAAGATGAGATTATTTAGTTTTTGGTCTATTTAGCCTTAACTTCTTATTGAATATGGTTTTTATTGCATTGTGATCTGAGACAAAGGCATTTTCCTATTTCTGCCTTCCTGCATTTAATTTTGAGATCTTTATGTCCCAATATATGGTCAATTTTTGTATAGGTTCCATGAACTGCTGAGAAGAAAGTATACTCCTTTCTATCAGCATTCAGTTTTCTCCAAAAATCTATCATACCTAGTTTTTCTAATGTTCTATTTACCTCTTTAATTTCTTTCGTATTTGTTTTGTGGTTTGATTTATCTAATTCTGAGAGTTCAAGGTTGAGATCTCCCACTATTATAGTTTTGATTTCTATTTCTTCTTGAAATTCTCTTAACTTTTCCTTTAGGAAGTTAGATGCTATACTACTTGGTGCATATATGTTTAGTATTGATATGACTTCATTGTCTATGCTACCTTTTAGCAGGATATAGTTTCCTTCCTTCTCTCTTTTAATTAGATCAATTTCTGCTTTTGCTTAATCTGAGATAAGGATGGCAACCCTTGCTTTTTTGGCTTCACCTGAAGCATAATAGATTCTGCTCCAACCTTTTACCTTTACTCTGTATGTATCTCCCTGCTTTAAGTGTGTTTCCTCTAAATAACATATTGTAGGGTTCTGACTTTTGATCCAGTCTGCTATCTGCCTCTGATTAATGGGAGAGTTCATCCCATTCACATTTACAGTTAAAATTGCTAATTCTGTATTTCGTGCCATCATATTATCCCCTGATAATGCTTTTTTTTTCCTTGTCTCCCCTGAACCCCTTCCCAAGTATTTAATTTATGGACCCCACTTGTGATACGCAGCACTCCCTTTTTAATATCCCTCCCCCCTCCTTTTAAGTCCCTTCCCTTTCTTGTACTTTTCCCTTATTTCCTTTTCTTTTTCCCTTTTCTTCTCCCCCTTATAATGAGGTGAGAGAGAATTCTCTGAAAAACAAATATGTCAATTATTTACTCTTTGAGCCTCCTGTGATGAGAGTAAGATTCACACAATGTTTCTCCCTCTCTCTAAATTCCCTTAGATGTGGTAGATTTTCTATGCCTCTTCCTGGGATGTAGTTTTCCTCTTTTTATCTCTCCTTTCCCTTTTTCCGATAATATCCACTTCCCTTTACTACTTCCCTTTTTTATGTTATATCAGTAAAATCAAATTTTCTTTCTGTATATCCACCACAGAGATACAGTTCTCAAGAGTTCTTTTTACCTTTTTCTGCTTCTCTTGAGTCTTGCGGATGTCGATCAAATTTTTTGTTTAAGTCTGTTTTTTCTTTCTTTTTTTTTTTTTTTTTCTTTAAAACAAATGGAATTCCTCTGTTTCATTAAATGACCATCTTCTTCCATGGAGGAAAATGCTAAACTTAGCTGAGTAGTTTATTCTTGGCTGCAATCCTTGTTCTTTTGCCTTTCGGAATTTCAGGTTCCAGGCCCTTCGATCCTTTAATGCAGAGGCAGCCAAATCTTGAGTGACTCTTATTGTGGCACCTTGATATTTGAATTGTTTTTTTTTTTTTTTTTCCTATCTGCTTGCAATATTTTTTCCTTATTTTGGTAGTTCTGCAGCTTAGCCACTATGTTCCATGTATTTCTTTTTTAGGGTCTGTTTCAGAAAGTTACAATTGATCTTTTTGAAAGACAGGCACTATAGGAAACAGTCAGTATGGTTCAGTATCCATATCAAATTAATTGTTATAGAAGAAAAGCTTCTATTAGCTCTCTGTTGTCCTCTTTAGCACACAAATTCACACACACACACACACACACACACACACACACACACACACACACATTCACATATGCATCTTGGCAGTGGGGCTTATGTCCTTAACGAGATGAAGCTACACACTTTCACCAATAAAGAAATGATTGCATTTTTATGCCATTATCTGGAAGTCAAAGATCACTGAAATCTGCAGCAACTCATGTAAAGTCAATCGTTTGAATCAAGTCCTGTGTATCTGTCTTTGTACATTAGCGTTAAGCAACATAAGCAACAGCAGAAACCTTCTACCCATCCCATATGTTCAAATCAAATATATTTGCTTCTTTACCATTTTAGGAGTTGTAATTTTATAGTTGTAATCTTCCTGGATGTTTTCATTTTGGCATTTTTTTCAGGATAAAATTGGTTGATTCTTTCAATTTATCTTTTTTATTGCAGTTGTACTATTCCTGAATGTTTTCATACAAAATTATCAATTGTGATAGAAGGTTTTGTGCTTTGCTTTCAGCTCATCATCTATGGTCAGCTGTAATATTCTTCTCTAAAGTATAATATTCTCTGGGAGCAGGTTTCTTGGGGGGTTTCTGGGAGCAACCTTCTCTTCAGTTGGATAATCACTCCAAATGCAGCCAGGAGTTAAAGTCCAAATTCTTTGTTTCTTTCAAAGTCCTGTCTCCTTCCTGGAGCCTGGTTAGCTTTCTGGAGTCCTTCTGTAGTCTTTGTTCAGAGAGCTTGAGGTCTGGCTTCTGAATCTCCCTGACTTCCAAGGGTTTGTTCTTAATCTCCAGCCACAACAAAGGTGGAAGATGGAATGAATGTGTCTCCACCTCCGAGAGCTTCTAATGGGCTTGTGTGTCTGGCCCTTAAAGCTTCTTGCTTGTATGCTGTACACTGAGTACAAACCAATTATATCACTAGGAAATCATTATTTGTTGTAGGACTAAATCAATGCTAAACTAGATTTAATCACTGTCTCCTCAATTCTACTTAGTACCTTGTTTCAAGTTCTGGTCCATAACATCTCCTTGTAGGATCAGATCAATCATACTGAACCATGATAAATAAGATAATTATTGTTTCTATCAATTCCATTGTCTTAGTACCTTACAAGAATCCTAACAGTTAGCCTAGTCATATGTTCCCTAAGTGTAGAACTGTAGAAGCTACAAGAGATGTTTATATCTTAACCTAAAAATAATAAGAAACCACTCAAATAGATTAAGTAGGACAATTATATGATGAAATTCATTATTAATGGAGTTTTTTGACAATAGCTTGTAGAATAAACTGGAATAATGAGAGGTTTTAGGAAAGAACATCAATGAAATACTTGGGATGAGAGATGATAAGTATATCTGTATGAATAAAGGAATAGGGTTAGATGTGAGAGATATTGCCAAGGCAGAAATACTGCATTTTGACAAATTGTTAAATTTGGGTGAAAGTAAAATGAAAAAAAAAATGGATTAACGCTAAAGCACACAACTTTTAAGAGGTATGAAACTGACAGTAAGAAAATCAGGACAAAGGCAGTGTTCTGAAAATCCCAAAAATTAAAGAGTATGCAGAGAAATATATTGCTAAAGAGCAGCAAATGCAATAGTTGAGTGGAGAAGGATAAAAACAAATGAATGGACACTTTACCTAGTCAATGAGTAATGATGTGTAACTGCTTTTGATAACTGCCATTGTTAGAAAAATCTTTCTTGAACTCTTTTTAAATTCCAATAATTTTTCTTTTTAAAAATTATCATTAATCATTATTTTAGTAATTGAGGTATCTGAAACAAAAGTTGAACTCATATCCTCTTGATTTCAGGGCTGATACTCTATCTACTATGCCATCTAGTTTCTCATTCATTATTTCTTCTGTATATCTCTACCTGATATTTCCATAGGTGTCTTTTACTCAACATGTACGAAACTAATGATGTAGCCCATCTCTTCTTTACCTTCTCTATTTTTGTTGTGATAAAATAAAAAAAAACAGGTCCTCATGTTCTCAATTTTGTAGTATTCAATCAATCAACACGAATTTGCCAAGCAGATGTTCTAGAGAACTGTCTTTTTTTAAAACATACTAATAAAAATGGTCTTGTTCTGTCAATAAGCCTAGATTTTTATAGGAGAACAACAATTTCATACATACATACACATGCACACATGCACATGCAAAATACACACATATATATGAATTGTTGATTGATTGAATACTACAAAATTATATTATTATATACAATATATTATATACTACATAGAAGTATGTGAGGAGAATATGTGAAGTATATATGTAAAAAATAGGTTAGAGTAGAATGTGAATACATAAACATATACATGTGTGAATATGTGGGAGTAGGGATAGATGGGTATATGTATATATATATATCTATATATGTACATAACATATCTGTTCTTAATTATACCCTATTGGGTGGAGATGTGAGGGAATGAATGGAGAAAAATAAAGTTCAAAAAGTGTTCAGCAGAGAAAAAAAGAATAACCTATAAAGAAGCTAAAGAAAGATGGAAATTTATGACTATATAGATATAGATATATTCACATATATATTCTTTCTTGAACTGATAATTTATTGCTAGCTATGCATTTTGAATTCTCTCTGAATCTGCAAGGCAGAGGACAATGTTCTCTTCTTTTTTTTTTTTTTTGTTTGTTTGCTTCTTTCTATTTTTAAAAAATTAAATAAAATTTTAAAACAGATTAGAGCTAAAGAAAGTTTGAAAACATAAAAAGGTATTTTTTTTCTTCCTTAAAGGCAATTGAGAAAAATATGAAATGGTTTGAACAAAAGAGTGGTAATATGATCAAATTTGTGCTTTAATTTGTCAAATAATTTAAGGAATTTTTTTTGTCTGTTTTATAAGGCAATTGTGATTAAGTGACTTGCCTGGGGTCACACAGCCAATAATTGTTAAGTGTCTGAGGCCAGATTTGAATTTGGGTGCATTTCCACTACACCATATAGCTTCCCCAAAATTTAGTAATTTTATTAGAGGGAAAACAAGACAATGACTAATATACAATATTCTAAGTTAGAATGTCCAAGTATATTTGCCAGGTGATACAACTAGATATGTATAATGAAAATTAGAAAGAAAAGACAGAAAGAAGAGGCAGCAAGGTATCTAAGAAAAGAGAGGAGAAACTATAGTCAGTAATAGTTTCTTAAGACCATAACAGAATAGAATAGAAAATAGAAGGTGGATTTCTCATCAATTTCTGTTTGTTTTTGTTCTTTCAGATTGATCTTCTGCCCCTGCATTTGCTACTTTAGCATCCTGCAGTGCCAGTTTGCCAGCCACAGCTGTCTCTAGTGCCAGCTGTACCCACCTACAAGAATCAAACCTTTAGTAGAGTTATTTTCAAGACTCTCAATAAAAAAAAATGTAATTAAGAAGGCAACCTTTTACTCTGTTCCCTCCCCCCAAATTCAGAGAAATGAATCTATTTTCTCCACCCACTTCAGAATTATTGTCTCTCTCCAACTCTCTCTCTCTCTCTCTCTCTCTCTCTCTCTCTCTCTCTCTCTCTCTCTCTCTCTCTCTCTCTCTTTCTCTCTTTCTGTATCTCACACGCGCACACACACACACCCCTAAAGGTCAATGTCACCTTCTTTTACGTTATATTTATCATGTTAGTATGACATTTTGAGGGAAGGGTCTTAATATTTATATTATAATAAAAAAAGAATATAATTTTTAAAGGATATGTCCTACTTCAATGATCATACAAGTAAAAAAAAAGCAAGTATAAAAATTCTAAATTACATTTAGATATCACTTAGTCTCATCCCTTATCTTCCAAAATAACAATAAACAAATAAATATAGCTGAATTCTTGTATGCTTATTATAATAGAATTGTAATAATGAAAGTTTCGGGATGTAGAGGTAAGATGACAGAGTAAAACTAGAAAGCTGCTTGAGCTCACTCAGTTTCCCTAGAAAATCACATGAAACCAAACCTCTGAATAGAGTCTGACAGGATGAAATGGCTCTTCAGCTCAATATAGACTGGAATAACTTCAAGAAAAGTCAGTCTTACTGAGTGAAACACCTAGCTGAGACAGACTCTGGAAAAGCCTGAAAGGTCTTAATCAGCAACTGAGATTCTTGGTCATGATTCAGTAGAGGAGCAGATCAATGACGACCCTCCAGTCCCAGCTCAGAAAGCAAACTTTGGGAAACCAGGATGTTTTTTGAAAAGAGTAGACAAGCTACCCTTAACACTAGGGCCCCTGTGCTCAAAGCCAAGGCTTAGAAACATACAGGAAGCTTGAGACAAAGCACAGTTACCCCAGGAGCAGAACTCAATTATAAAAGTTGTAAAAGAAAAAAATACCAAAAGAAAAAGAAAGAAAATGTGGAAGAAAAGAAAGTTGACAATAGAGAGCTAGTATGGTGACAGGAAAGAACAAAACACCAATTTAGATGAAGACAAAAATGTCCACAGAAGAAATCTCAGTATTTTCTAAATTGGTCTCAGGTCCCAAAAGGCTTCTTTGAAGTGCTCATGAAAGACTAGAAAAGATAAATAAGAGAGGTAGAAAAGAAAAAGTGAGAAAAGAAATGAGAGTTATTGAAGAGAGAATCAACAGCTTGGAAAAAGAAGGCAATTCCTTTAAAAATAAAATTGGCCAACTCACCAAAAAATTCACTGGGGAAAAACAAACAAACAAACAAAAAACAAAACAAACAAAAAAACAAACAAACAAACAAACAAACAAAAAAAAAACCAAAACTTCAAAGTTTAATTAACCAATTGGCAAAAGAGAGACAAAAACTAACTGAAGAAAATAACACATGAAAAACTAGACTGGGACAAATGGAAGATAACAACTCTTTGAGATAGTACGAATCCATCAATTAAACTAAAAAGAATAAAAATGGGGGGGGGGAGTAAAACATCAAATTAGAAAAAAACCCTACTGTAAAATAGATCCAGGAGAGACAATTTAAAAATGATTGTCTTACCTGAAGGTCATGACCAAAAAAAGTCACCTGGATAGCATTTTTCAAGAAACCATCAAAGAAAACTGCCCTAGAAACAGAGGGGCAAATGCTCATTAAAAAAATCCATAGATCACCTTTAGAAAGAGTGCCCACAAGGAAAACCCCAAGGAACATTATTGTGAAACTCCAGAACTACAATCTCAAGGAAAAAATATTGCAAACTGATAGATAAAAACAATTCAAATAATAAGGAGCAACAGGAAGGATTACCTAGGATCTGCCAGCTTCTACAATAAAAGATCAGAAGGTCTGTAATACCATATTCCAGCAGACAAAGAAACCTGGGTTAAACCAAGTGAGACATTGATGAGACATCAAGAATCAGTTAAACCAAAATAATAATAATAATAATAATAAACAAACAAATAAATAAATAAATACAAGGGAAAAAAAGATGTAAAATACCTCATTGGAAAAAAAAAAACTGACCTGGAAAATAGATCTAGGAGAGACAATCTAAGAATAAATGTTCTTCCTGAAAACCATGATGAAAAAAAAAAAAAACAAAAAACCCAAAACAGCCTAGATATTATCTTTCAGGAAATCATCAAGGAAAATAGCCCTGATGTTCTAGAACCAGAAGGTAAAATAGCTATTGAAAGAATTCACCAATCATCCCTTGAAAGAGACCCCAAAATGAAAACTCCAAGGAATATTGTGGCTAAATTTCAGAATTATCAGACCAAAGAAAACTATTTCAAGCAGCCACAAAGAAATAATTGAAATAATTAGGAATTGAAATATTAAGGAGTCACAATCAGGATTACCCAGGAGCTGGCACCTTCCTCTTTAAAGGATTGAAGAGCCTGGATGATTTCCTGAAATATGTTGTCTACATTCCTTTTTTCATTTTGGTTTTCAGGAAGTCCAATAAAACTTACATTATCTCTCCTAGATTTGTTTTCTAGATTAGTTGTTTTTGTCATGAATTATTTTACATATTCTACTATTTTTTAAATATCTTTGGTTTTGTTTGACTGATTCTTGATGTCTCACTGAGTCTTGAAGTCTCACTTTCATTTCATCAAGTCTTATTTTTAGTGAATTTTCTTCAGCTTTTTTATCTCCCTTTTCATTTGACTAGTTGAACTTTTAAATGAGTTGTTTTGTTCATTATTTTTTGTCCATTTCACAAATTCCCTTTTTTCAACTAGTTTATTTTTTTTCCATTTCATTATACTTATTTTGTAAAATATATATATATATATATATTTTTACATTTCTTTGTATCTATTTTAAAGTTTTCTTCAGATGATTTATTTACTTTTGCAAACTGTCCTGCAAAGTTTTCATTTCCTTTCCCCATTTTTCTTCTAACTCTCTTTTTAGATCCTTTTTGAATTCTTCCAAGAAAGCCTTGTGAGATAGAGACCAATTCATATTGCCTTTTGGGGCTTCATCTAGATATGCTTTGCCTTTAATGTCCTCCAGGTTTTAGGTCTGTTCTCTGTTTCCATAAAAGCTACCTATTGTCAGAGTTCTTTTTGCTTTTTTGTTCATTTTTATAGTTGAAGTCTGTTCTTAGGGCAAAGGGAAAATTGTACCCATGCTTCCTCTATGGCAACAGTGGCTTCATTCTGCCCTGGGATTTGTGCTCTTGATTTCCTTCCTGTGCTGAGTGAGTGTAGCCTAATCCCACATTATTCTGGGTATCAGGGGCTCAATATTTGCTTTTTGTAGTTGAATTGAATGTTTTATAGCTAGTCTGCTGATCCACTGGCTTCTGAACCAGGACAAAAAAGCCAATTCTGCTATATTTTGCTGTCTAACAAAATCCCTATAGATTCATCCTGTATCTAGATGTTGCATTGCCTGGGTTCCTGTGCTGTATCTACACTTGGACACCTCCCCATGCTCAGTTAAAACAGACCATATTTAAAGTTGTTCAAAAATATCTTCTCCTGAAAATTTGTTATATTCCAAATATTTGTGTGTTTTGTCACACCCAAATCAGTTCAGATGCTTGATCTGATGTTGATCTGAACAGGAAGCTAGAAAGAATTCAAAGAAAAGTCTAATCTCTGCAATCTTAGCAATTCTTGGGGGAAATTTTATATTTCTAAATAGCTACATGGAAAAAAAAAATAGAAAAAGAGGAGATCAATGAATTGGATATGCAACCAAAAAAGCTAGGAAAAGAATAAATGAAAAACCTACAATGAAATACAAAATTTGAAATTATGAAACTCAAAGGAGAGATTAATAAAACTGAAACAAAGAAAATTATTGAACTAATTAATAAAACTATAAATTGATTTTATTAAAACAAAAGACAAAGTAGATAACCTTTGGTTAATTTGATTAGAGAAAGCAAAGGAAAAAAAAAAAAAGCATATCTAGCATTTGATAAACTCCTTAAACTCCAGATGCTGGAATAAGAATTCACTATGTACTAAAAATTACTTAAAAAAAAAAACTGGAAAATATTATTTCAGTAACTCAGCATGGTATCACATCTCACACTCCATATACAAATAAGGTCAAAATTGGTACATAATTTCAGCATAAACGATGATATTGGAAACAAATTAGGAGAACAATGGATAATTTATCTATCAGATCTTTAGAGAAGCAAGGGATTTATGACCAAAGAAGAACTAGAGAACATTATGAAAGGCCAAACAGGCAACTTTGATTACTTAAATTAAAAAGTTTTTGATAGACTAAACCAAACAAGATTAAAAAGGAAGTACAAAGCTGAGAAAAAAAATATCTTTACATCCAGAGTTTCTAACAATTCTCTCATTTCTATAACATATTAAAAAAAAAACTTTGTCAAATTTATAGGAATACAAGTTGATAAATGGTCAAAAGATATGAACAGGCAATTTTTAGATAATGATATTAAAGTCATGTATAGTCACATGGAAAAATGCTTTAAATCACTATTTATTAGAGACATGTAAATTAAAATAACTATAAAATGCAAATATCAACCCACACCTCTTAGAGTGGCTAAGATGACAGGAAAAGACAATGCCATTTAGTCTAGGGAATATGGGAAAACTGGGACTCTAATGCATTGCTGGTAGGATAGTGGAATAATCCAACCACTTTAGAGAGCAATGTGGAACTATGCCTAAAAAGCTAGCAAATTGTGCATACCCTTTGACCCAAGAGTGCCACTTCTGGGTCTGTATCCCAAGAAAATGATAAAATATAGAAAAGGACCCACATGTGCAGAAATGCTTGTATCAATTCCTTTTGTGGTACCAAAGTATTGGAAAATGAGTAGATGCCTATCCCTTTGGAAATGGCTGAATAAGCTGTGCTATATGGAGGTAATGGAATGTTATTTTTCTATTAAAATTATAAACAAGCTGATTTTAGTAAGGCCTAGAAAGTTTTATAAGAACTGATATATGATTCCAAATGAAACAAGCAGAACCAGGAATACATTATACACCATAACAATAAGAATGTGAGATGATCAGCTATGAAATACTTAGTTCTTCTCAGTGGTTCAGTCAACAAAGGCAATCCCAATAGGTTTTGGACAAAAAAAAAATCATCTGCACACACAAAAAGAACTGTTTATTGAATGTAAATCATCACATGCTGAGTTTACTTCTCTTTTTTTTCTGTTTCTTTTTTCTCTCCCATGATGTTTACTCTTTTTTCTGATTTTTCTCTACCAATACGATTTCTACAACAATGTGTATGAAATAAATTAATTAAAATGAATTATGAAAATTTGACTAATCAATACTGAGGAATTTGAGGAGGAAAAGTCTTTAAAGGTTATCTTATCCATTTCACAGATAAGGAAAGAAATAGACATAATGACCTGTCCAAACCTGTCCAGTTAGTAGATGGAAAGCTAGAATTCAAACACAGTCCTTTAACTCCATCCATGGGGATTTTGTTTATAAACTACCAAATATTGACTAATTTCTTTCATAAGAGTCATCCTATTTTTAACTTGTAGATTTTTAAACATAACCAATAATAGTTAAATTTTATATGATTCTTAGTTCATTAGAAACATTTATTATCTGATATTTATGACACTCAATGAGATTGGAAAAGCAAAAATAATTATCAAACTTTTACATAATAATTAGGAGCAGATTTGTGATTTGTTTGTGGTTACATAGCTAGAATAAATAGGAACAGCTCTAGAATTTATGGCTTTTGACTCTTGGCCCAGTGATTTGGACCATATAAGGCCTTAAAATTTGAAGGATTTGTTAGCCCTTTCTGTTGTGCCAAGAAACTGAAAACTGGGTGAATGCTCATCAGTTGGAGAATAGCTGAATAAGTTGTGTTATATAATGTTATGGAATAGTTCAATAAGAAATGATTAGCATGATAATTTTAGAGACCTGAAGAGACTTACATGAACCAGAAGATCAATGTAAACAGCAACAGGAAGATTATACAATGATCAGTTCTTATGGATGTGGCTCTTCTTAGCAATAAAATGATTCAGGCCAGTTTCAATGATCTTGTCATCTTTTACACTTAGACAGAGGACTGTGGGAACTGAATATGGATCAAAACATAGCATTTTCACTTCTTTTCTTATTGTTGGCTTGAGTTTTATTTTCTTTCTCATTTTTCCCTTTTTGATCTGATTTTTCTTGTGCAGCAAGATAATTTTATAAATATGTATGCCTATATTCAATTTATGATAGTTTTACCATGTTAAACATAAAAACAAAATTGAAGGATCACAGAGGATGTGGAATTTAATGAAAACCTAAAGTAATGGATGCTATATAATCAACAAGTTATTATCAAACTTTTTTGATTACATATAACTGGAAGGGTAAGGAAGCATTGGAGTTGGGTGGAGAATGCATCACCAATCCAGGTTGTCCTTTCTGTTTAAGGACAGGGATCAGCCTTGGAAAGATCTTCAATTATCACTTTTACATTGATCTAAAATTATGCTTTATGTCACATTCACCAATTGCTTCTAGTTGTCACCTCTTGGACCCTAATTATATATATTTTTTTAACCTTCTCAACACATCGTAATACCCTACATTTGCTTCTTCATGAATGAGAAAATAAACCATGTTTTTTAAGTCTGCATTTTCAGACCAAAGCAACAAAGCAGTGAAAGACACTTTGGAAAATTAAGAGGCAATGAGTAGGCTATGTATGAAAGGGAATCTGGAATGGAAGAGTGAGCTTTGATTGCACTTTTTAATTGACAGTGCATCATTTACTATGCAAGAAGCCTTTTGTGTTTTCACTTGGTGGCTCCATTTCTTCCTATTTGGCCATAATGTTTTGCTATCCAAGTCAAAAAAAAAAAAAAAAAGTATTTTGTAAAGTTAAACTCAATCATTCCCTCGCTATTTACTCTCAGGAAATTTTGAGTAAAATTTAGCTACTTATTTTTGACATAACTCTCCTTGTTTCTCCTTTGTGAGAGAGTATAGTGGAAGCAGCTTTAGACTTAAGTCACATTGTTTGTTCTGGCATTAGCTTCACTATTTAACATGTCGGCCTCCTTTTAGCTCCTGTATTTTTTTTGTTTATACACACACACACACACACACACACACATACACATATATATAATATGAATATGTGTGGTATATATATGTATGTATATACACACACAGAGTGAGAGGAAGGAAGAAAGAAAGAGATGGAGGGAGGGGGAAAGAGAGAAAGAAAGGGGGAGGGAAGGGGAGAGCATAGAAAGAGAGGGGAAGGCAGGGGAAGGGAAGGAAAGAGAGGGGAAAGAAGAGGCAGAGAGAGGAAGAGATTGAGAAAGAGAGAGACAGAGTGAGAGTGAGTGAGAGATAGAGAGAGAGAGTAAGAGAAGAAAATGGTGGTCCCTTAAAGATATGAAACTTGCTATATATGAGTTTTCCTTCCAAAGTTACATTTTACAAGTTATATTATTTGCTTTTTGTTTGATTCTTTTTGTTGTTATTGTTGTTGTTGTTTTAGCCTCAGAAGACAATTTAATGAGATTTGGTGAAAGAAAATAATGATAATAAAAAGTAGTGACATCAGCATATGTTGATCAACTTTTTTTTTAATGAGACTTTCTGCATTTTAACAAGCAACTTTCAATCCTGCCTTAGAGTCAAAGCCTTTTTTTCTTAGATATTTATAGATTCTTCTCCATGCCATAGCAAAAAAATAAATAAATAAATAAATAAATTAAAGTATTGTTACTAGAATTAAGCAGTCTTTTTTTTTTCCTGAAATTTTAATCTAAAGTAACTTCTAGCTCTAAAATTTTTACTTCTCAGTCAATTATAATCCATGTAATATCCTTGCATAGAATGCAAAAACCAGAAAAGACACTTTATTCTATGAAAGACTGATTTTGGTAGCTAGTCATTCATAACATTTCATGAGGAATCAAAATCAGAGATAAAAATGAGAATGCATGTTTTCTCAACCACTTGATGAATGAAATACTTAATTTTTATTTTTATTTTCCCTGTCATATGTAAGGCAACATTTTTGTTTTTCTTATAAGGTACATTCATATTGAGAGCTGGAACTCTGAAAAGGTGTATTTGAATCTAAGCCAGCAGAGCACTTAAGGCTAATTTCTTACTCAAGATGTGATAATGGTTCTATAAACATATGGTGATGTGATGGCTCTCCTCATGATTGGCGCTTGCTGAATTTGTTGTGATGAGGTAATCAGAGGCAAGGATCTAAGAGCTGAGGAAAAGGTTCAGAGCCTCTCTGCCACAGCATGCTGAGGAGAGAGAGGACTTCAGGCTCCAGACTCCAGAATCCAGGATTCTTCTTTGGCAGCCTGAGTGGCAGCTTGCCTTTCTCCTTCACTTCTCCTCCTAAAGACCAAGGACTTTGATTGATCCTGACTCTGCCCTCCAGAGAGCTAGCACAGAAATTATACATTCCTTTGTTTATATATTTCCATGTGAATCACATTGGCAGAAAAAAATAAGAACAAAAAGAAAAAATGATGAGGAAAAAAATTTAGAAGGAAAACAAAAGGGGGGGCATAGCATGTGTTGATTTACATTTAGTATCCATAGTTTTCTCTGAATGCAGATGGGGTTTTTTATCTATAGCTTATTGTTATTGCCTTTGATCACTGAATCTCTGAGAAGAACCAAGTCTTTCACTGTTGATCATTGCATAAGCTTACTATAGCTGTGAACAATGCTTTCCTGCTTCTGACTGTTTCAATCAGCATCAGTTCATGTAAATATTTCCAGGCTTTTCTAAAATTAGTCTTTTTTACATAACAATAATAACCCATTATTTTCACATGCCATAATTTATTCAGCCATTCCCTAACAGATGGACATCTCCTCATTTTCTAATAATTTTCCAAAATTTGCTGTTATAAACATTTTTTTTTAATATGTGGGTCCTTTTCCTCTTTTTTGGTTTCTTTGAGCTAATGATCTAATAGTGGCATTGCTGGATCAAATGGTAGGCACAGTTTTATAGCCCTTTAGGAATAGTCCCAAATTATTAGAATAAAATGTTTTTTGATTGGCTGAAGAAGCATTAAAATACTTTACTTTGTCATCATTTCTATTGCCTTTGTGTTTTCATCTTCCTTCTTAGTGGTTATAACCCTAAGCTTGTGGCATTTACTGAATAATTTAAGAATAGAAACCTTGAGATTCTTTCCCACATTAACATCCATAAGTTTCTGAGAAACATACCTTAGTCCTTGCCTTCTTTTTTTTTAATTTTATTTATTTATAATTTTTTTGACAGTATATATGCATGAGTAATTTTTTTAAACATTATCCCTTGTATTCATTTTTCCAAATTATCCCCTCCCTCCTTCTACTCCCCTCCCCTTGATAACAGGCAATCTCATACATTTTACATGTGTTACAATATAACCTAGATACAATATATGTGTGTAAATATCATTTTCTTGTTGCACATTAAGTATTAGATTCCGAAGGTATAAGTAACCTGGGTAGATAGACAGTAGTGCTAACAATTTACGTTCACTTCCCAGTGTTCCTTCTCTGGGTGTAGTTGTTTCAGTCCATCATTGATCAACTGGATGTGAGTTGGATCTTCTTTATGTTGAAGTCCTTGCCTTCTGTCTCTTATTTGTTTTTCCACTTTTGGTGAAGGGAAGGCAGTTTTTGATCTTGTGAGACTGGAAAGATCAGTATTCCAGAGTACATTGGCATTCCATTGACAAGATATTTAGTTACTAGGGCTTTAGAAAAGGAGCAAAGAATACTCTGGATTGGCAGGGATCTCCAGGAATCCAGCACAACGGAAGCTGATGTAAGAATTTGACTTAGTCACATCACATCTAGAAGTTATCTTGGGGTGTCTAATAATATGGAAGAATTGGAGGAAATTTCTGTAGTTTTATTTTTCTGACAATATCTTCTAAACAAAATATCCTATATTAAACAAATTTTCCTTAAGTGGTTAAATGGAAGTGAATTTTTACTTACTAATATTTAATAATCCAAAGAACATAGTCACTGGGGGGTTGAAATGAAGGCAGGAAAATAGAAATAAATCGACAAATTCTTCACCATAAACATATATCCTTTAGGTTACCCTGAGGAATATATGCCACTAGTCTGTCTCTGGGAGAGTGAGCTAAAATATACTTGGTAGAGTATGAATAAGAACTTTCACATTTAAAATATGTCTCTGTAGAAGGTTGCACATGAATAAATCACACAAGGGTTTCAAAATGATAGCAGATAGATCATGGTGAGTACTACATAGTGAAAGACTTTAGGTGTCCAAAGACCAGAATATAAGTATTAAATTTGGAGTCTAGTGGGCAACACTGACTGATTCAATCATTCAGTTATATCCAATTCTTTGGAATTCTGTGGATTATAATATCCATAATGTTTTAATATCAAAGATACTAAAATAGTTTGCCATTTCTTTCTCCTGTTGGCTGTAGTCCTTCTTTCTCAAAAAGGACCAAAATGACATCACTAGGGTAGAGTCGAATTACAGTGTGTTGGACTGTGGCTCATCAGACCAGTATGAGCTTGGAGTGCTTTGTCATAGGTTATACACAAATAGTCCATGTGAATGTTTGTATTAGTTTTTTCTAATTTTGCAGTTTTTCCTCATAGTTCTAAGACAAATAAACATGAAGGGACTTACCTTGGGTCATATAGCTAATAAGTGTCTGAGGCCCATATTTGAATTCAGGTCTTCCTGACTATAGGCCCAATGTTATATCTATTGAGTCACCTATTTGCCTCCTGCTGCTTCTTTGCTGCCTTCTACTTAAAAGATACATTTGTCTCCATTTTTTGCCCATTTCACCTATTTTCATAAAGAGATATATGTTTATCAGGTTAGAATTAAAGAGATACTAGTAATTATCCACTTCATTACCATCATTTTATAAGGGAGTGAAAACCTGAGAAATGGAGGGATTACCTCAAGATTATATAGGTAGAAGGTCACAGAGTCAAATCTGTATCTGATGCCCATGACTTCAAAAGCAATGTGTTATCCATGAACTCCAATTTTTCATCCTGTAACTTGGCTATAGATAGCACTGAAAAAAATGAGTTTTGTTCATGTCATTTTTCTGCTAAACTCTTGGCAATTGAATAGCATTTAGAAAGACTTAATTTTTCATATCTCTTTAAGTTAGGCTGTCTGCTACTCATGTAATCTGACACAATTTTCTTAGTGCAGGTGTTTAAATTTAGTTTTGTGGGGCTGTTCCAAGTTTCCAGAGATTGGTAAAGGAAAAAAAAAATAAAAGAGCAATACTCTTGACAGCCTCATATTCTAAGGAAACTCAGTTTAATATTCTAGTCTTTACATATTAGCCATCCTTTTTGGGTTGGCACAGTGCAAAGGGAAGGTCTCCCTGCTCTTCCTTCTGCTCCATTTTGCCACCTCACAATTTCATGTTTTATTAGAAATCCCAGAGTTTTATTATTTGAAAGACCTGACATTTAAAAGAATTTAGATAATCTATTGCCTGGGGTATGGCAAGGTGGGAGGGTGGAGAACCTAAGTTAAAAAGAATCCAAGGGCAGATAAGATGAATGCTATATTTTTATTTTCATTTCCACAAATAGAATTGTTACATTTGGAATTTTCTAATTTCTTTCCTGAATGGTTCTCAGGAGAGGGTCTGCAGTGAAAAAAAGGCCTTTTACCTCTGGGAAAACTAATGTTTGTGTAAATTATTTGAGTTTTTCCAAAGAAAGTGCTGATAGAAGTTATTTGGCCTTGATATGAAGGGCATCTCTTACTACTTTCATATAGGGAAAGCATCTTCTTTCTCAAAATGCTCTGATTCTAACAGAAAAAATGGGAAAATTCAGTAGTGTGTTCAAACCATCTGATTTTCTAAATTAAAAATAATCACTCACATGTCTGTAGATAGTTAGGTGGCTGTGATGTTGCCTGAATTGCTGAATGTTTCAATAATAAATCTCCCTTTAACAAAATTAAATGAAATCAATATTGAAAGGAAAAATATTATTGTGCATAGTTAAGTTAATGAAGATCAAAATATTTTCTTTACTCTCCTAGAAATCCTATTATTTCTCACATATGCCCCTATTTTTCTAGAATTTTAAATTTTATGACTTTAACATATGTATATCCCAGACAAACTAAATAGTTGTTTTTCCTAAACTGGTATTCTATCTCTCATTTCTGTTCTTTCATACACAGAAGATATTCTGTCCACAAATCCTCTATATAGATTCCTTAACTTCTTTTTATTTGAAACTCAAATGAACTTTTTATTAAAACTTCCTTTAGTCTCTTTACTTATTAGTGATTTCATCTTCCTACTACTAGTTTGTAAATATTTAACTTCTCCTATTAATGTATAAATTCCTTAAGGAAAGCAACTGTCTCATACTGTCTAATCTCCTTTGCATCATCAAGCTTTTTTATAGTCCTAACTGGCCATTTCAAAACAATATCACCTACAAATCAGATGTCATCCTTATCCATTTCCCCCCCAGAATGTGCATATTTATTTCTGGGATACTGAACAATCAAAAGTGAAATTATATCTTATTTTGCCAGAATCTAATTCCTACACCTTTTCCCATAAATTTCCAAAGTGTTCCACTCCAATTGTACCACACTTATTTTTAGTTCCCTTTTCTAAAGAGACTAGGAGTTGTTTACTTGTTCTTGTCTCCTCAACACAACAAAATGTTTAGCATTCACTAAGTACTAAACAAATCCTTGTTCATTCCTTCATTTGTTCATTCATTCATTCATTTACTTACAATTTTTACTTCTTTCTCAGTTCATTATCTTTGTGTTGAGTGTTTGTATAATTATATCTATTATTTCCATTGATCTCCATGTGATATTCATTTATAATTCTTCAGAATCTATTATATTCCATCTTTGAATACCATTCAAAATGTTGATATAATATTGTTTTTAAAATAATTAGCTTTTGCTTTAGTAAAAGATTGGTTTCAGGCTTCCCACAAACATTTTTTATGTGGCATCATTTTGTATTGTATCACATCATTATCATATTATATTACATTGTATAATAGTATTATGGTTATAATAATCCTATTATATTGGAATGCATTCTATTTTGTTTTATCATACTGTATTATATCATATCATATTTTGAATCAAGATAATTTCTTGAATAATACCAACAGTAGTTTGAAACAGAAAAGGCATCTTATTACAGGTAGAGTTGTAGCTGATCTTTGAAGGAAAGCAGGAATTCTCCAAGGCCAAGAAGAAGAATCAGAGAAAATCATTTGTGCAAATGCAGACAGAGTTATGAGGAAGAGTCAAAATCTGCTTTGATTGAAAAAAAAAGTACATGAAGTGGAATGAAGTAAAAAATGCAATATCATATGTTGGAATTAGGGAAAACAATCCTGGCTTTGGAGTAAGATGACCAAAATTCAAAACCCATCTCTCCCATTTTATACCTGTGTGATCTTTTGAAAGTTATTTAGTTTTCTAGGTGGCAGTTTCCTCATCTCTCAAAAATGTGGGTTAGACTAGGTAATCTTTAATATATCCTCCAAATCTAAAAACTTCATATAGGATCCTATAATATTAAGTTTGTTTTTGATTCTAGGAGTAAGTAAAGAGAATCATTGGGAAGTTAGTTAAGACAAAAAACAATAAGACTTGCATTTGGAATGGCAGAGGTGCTGTGAGTAAATTCTGAAATCAGGACTTTACTCCAAACATTCTGCTTTTTGACATAAAATCAAAGACAGTTTTTGTTCTTATGTGTATGGATGAACTTGAATGATATGCTGACATGTGCCTTCTCTGTCCTCACTTCTCTCTATGAGGTATGGTTCCATGAATCTAACTTAACCTATCTTTTTGCCATATTTTCCAGAAACACTGAATCTGGAGCAAGTAGGAGGCTCCTAACTTATAGAGATGAATCCCCCCTCTCCACTGAGCTGACATAATCCATTGTTTTCACACCAAGCTGGACTCTCTGTATGTCCTTGGGTGTGGAGACATGCATGAATCTGAGAATTGGTTTCTGCAGTTGGGATCTTATATAGATTATTCTATTTCTATGATCTAGCAGTTCCCAAAAGAAAAGAATGCTATTTTTGTCATCACCTTTCTCCTTTTATTCAGTAGTGGATTAATCCTTTCCTCATTTCTACTGATGATTTCCTCCTCCCATGACACTCCCATTTATTTAGGAAATTGCTATCCCTCCTCCTAACTTTGTTGTAATTTGATAAATAATCTTCTGTTGGACTGTGAATTTCTTACATTTGTAAAGGGGTTAAATATGTGTGTTAATTTCTCTTGTAACAAATCTAATTTCAATTATGTTTCATGAAGTGATTTTTGGTTGATAAGTTCAAATATTAGAAGGATATGTTATATTCACTTTCCAGTTTGGTAACCTTAATGGCTGAAAGTAGTAGGAAGGGATAGATGCTCATAATTCAGATTATTAGCTCAGTAAATAGTCCTTGAAGATGCAAAATACATAGAATCTTTATCAGGAAATTCAAAGGATCACAAATCCTTAGCATGAAGGTGAACTCAGTAGCTGTCAGATCTCATTCCTTCCCTAGAGATGAGAAAAGGGTGGCTCGTCCAACATAAGCCTTTGTTCATAGAAGTAGTAAGCATCAGCAGTAAGAGCTGACTCCAGATGCCCTGATTCTAAACCACTACTTATTCCATGGGACCTGTATTTCCAGAGATACAAGCTATATCACCAGACTTGGGATCAGTGATCATTAAAGCATCCTCATGCTAATTCAGAATTTCTGGTTACATCTATATAGCCTTTGACCTCTACTGTTCTATGATTCTCTGAGAGAAGAAAAAGTGAAAAAAATATAGGTACCTCAAAGTTGTTTTAATTTGTATTTCTCTAATCAATAGTGATTTAGAGTATTTTTTCATATGACTTTAGATGGCTTAAGTTTCATTATGAAAAACTACCTGTTTATATCATTTTACCATTTATAATTTGTAATTTTAATTATAATTTGGGGAATGACTTTTATTATTATACATTTGAGACAGTTCTTTATATATTTTAGAAATGAGACAAAAGAAACACTGATTAAAGCTTTTTACCCAGCTAAGTACTTTTATTTTGATCTTCTTTCTGTTGCATTTGTTTGTGCAAAAATGTTTTTTTTAATTTAAAGCAATCAAAGTTGTCCATTTTGCCTTTCTTGATGAACTCTAGTTCTTCTTTGGTCATAAATACATCTCTTCTCCAAAGATCTAATAGATGAATTAGCCCTTGCTCTCCAAATTTGTTTATAGTATCACACTTTATGTTCAAATCATAGACCAACTTGGATCTTATTTTGTTACATGATGTGAGACAGACCTATGGCGCGTTTCTTACATATTATTTTCCAATTTCCCCAGCAAGTTTTGTCAAATAGTGAGTTTTTAATTGACAAGCTGGAGTTTGGGAGTTTATCAAACACCAGATATGTTTTTTTTTCTTTATTTTTCTAATCAATTTAATGAAATGTTTATATAATTTGTTTTTTTTTTTAATAAAACTAGTAATTTTATTAATTAGTTCAATAGGTTTCTTAGTTTCATTTTTATTATTCTCTCCATGGAGTTTCAGAATTTGTGGGGTTTTAATTTGTTCTTTTTCTTTTTCCTTAATTATAGCTTTTTATTTTCAAAATATATACATGGATAAATTTTCACATTCACCCCTACAAGACCCTATGTTAATAATTTTTCCCTCTCTTCCCCAATAAGCAAGTGATCTGATATGTGTTAATCTTGTGCAATTCCTCTATATATTTTTCCACAAATATCATGCTGCACAAGAAAAAATTCACATCCAAAGGGAAAATATGAGAAAGAAAACAAAATGCAGGCAAACAAGAACAGATGATGAAGTTAGTGTATATTGAATATTATGGAATATTACTGTTCTTTAAGGAATGGTAAGCAGGAGGTCTAGAGTGGCTTACATAAACTGATGATAAATGAAATGTGCAGAACCAAGAGATATATGGCAACAGCAAGATTATATGATGATCAATTTTGATGGAGGTAGCTCTTGTCAATAATGAGGTGATTCAGGCCAGTTCCAATGGTTTTGTGATGAAGAAACTCATCTGTATTCCAAGAGAGGATAGTAGGAACTGAATGAATGTGGGCAACAATATAGTATTTTCACTCTTTTTGTTGTTGTTTGCTTGCAGTTTGTTTTCTTTCTCTCTCTCTCTCTCTCTCTCTCTCTCTCTCTCTCTCTCTCTCTCTCTCTCTTTTTTTTTTTTTTTTTTTTTTTTTTTTTTCTTGATCTGAAATCAGTATCTCTGCCCTGGCTGCTGCTTCTTCTTCTTCTTCTTCTTCTTCTTCTTCTTCTTCTTCTTCTTCTTCTTCTTCTTCTTCTTCTTCTTCTTCTTCTCTTTTTTTTTTTTTTAACTTCAACTGAAGTATAATAGATTCTTTTCTACTGTTCTACCTTTACTCTGTATATCACTATGTTTTAAATGTGTTTCTTGTAAACAACATATTGTAGGATTCTGGCTTTTAATCCAGTCTACAATCCACTTTCATTTTATGAAAGAGTTCATCCCATTCACATTCACAGTTAAAATGACCAATTCTGTATTTCTTGCTCTCTTATTTACCCTAAATTATATGCTCCTCTCTTTCCTTTCCCACTTTCCCTTCTCTCCAGTATTTTTGCTTCTGACCCCACCTCCCGCAAACAGTCCTCCCCATTCACAGCTTCTCACCCTTTCTTGTACATAGCCCCTTCTACTTCTATTTTTCATTCTATTAACCTTCCTCTTTTCTTTTACCTTTTCCCTTTCCCCCTCTCCCCAGTTCCTTATAGGGTGAGACAAGTTTCTCTGTGGAGTCAAATATGTCTGATTTTCTCTCTTTGAGTCAAATCTGATTACAATAAGATTCACATAATGTTCATCCTTCTCACTTTTTTCCCCTCAATTATAATAGGTCTTCTTTGCCTCTTCGTGAGATGTAATTCCCCTCATTTTACCTCCATTTTTCTCTTTTTCCAGTACAATCCCCTTTTTACCTCTACTTTCTTTTTTATATTATCATCAAAAAAAATTCAATTATACCTGCACTCTCTAAGTATATCCATAACAGAGAAATAGTTCTCAAGAGTTCTTTCCTTTTTTTCATTTATGTGCTGCTTTTGAGTTCTGTATTTGGAGATCATTTTTTTTTTCAGTGCTGGTCTTTTCATCAGAATTAAATGAAATTCATATGTTTCATTGAATGTTCACTTTCTTTCCTGAAAGATAATGCTCAGTTTAGCTGAATAGCTGATTCTTGGCTGCAATCTAACTTCCTTTGTTTTGCAGAATGTCAGATTCTAGGTCCTTTAAGAACCTTCCTTCAAGGTGGAAGTTGATAGCTCCTGGGTAATCCTGATTGTTGTGACTTCTCAATATTTGAATTGTTTCTTTCTGGCTGCTTCCAATACTTTTTCCTTGATCTGATAGTTCTGAAATTTATTGTTGTTATTATTATTATTTATTTGCTGAGGCAATTTGGATTAAGTGACTTGCCCAAAGTCACACAGCTAAGAACTGTTAAGTTTCTGAGACCAGATTTAAACTCAGGTCTTCCTGACTTCAGGGCTGATGCTCTATCCACTGCATCACCTAGCTGCCACATAGCTCTGAAATTTAGCCACAATATCTTTTGGAGTTTTTATTTTAGGGTCTCTTTCAGAGATGAAAATTCTTTCAATAGCTATTTTACCTTTTGATTCTAAAACTTTAGGGCAGTTCTCTTTGATGATTTCCCATAAGATAATGTTTAGGTTCTTTTTTTCATCATGGTTTTTGGGAAATCCAATAATCCTTAGATTATCTCTGCTAGATCTATTTTCCAGGTCAGTTATTTTCGGAGGTAGATATTTTACATTTTTTTCTATTTTTTTTCCATTTTTGGGGGGGTTTGCTTGACTGATTTATGATGTCTTATTTAGTCATTCATTTCCATTTTTAAAATTCTGATTTTTAGTGAATTATTTTCTTCATTTCCCTTTTTTAGTACTTTTTGCATTTGGCCAATTGAATTTTTATGAGCTGTTTTGTTCTGTGAATGTTTTTTTTTTTTTTTTCCATTTCTCAAACACTATTTTTCAGGAAGTTGTTTTCTTTTTTATTTTTCATTTTCCAATATTCAAATCTATTTTGTAAGGTGTTATGTGCTTTTTCTATTTCACTAAATATATATTTTTAAGGAGTTTTCTTCACATAAATTTTGTGTTTCCTTTTCCAAATGCTCTTGCAAAGTTCTCCTTTCTTTTCCCTATTTTCCTTCTAGCTATCTTTTAAGATCATTTTAAATTTCTTCCAAGATAGCCTTGTGAGATGGGAACCAATCTATATCATCCTTTGATGCTTCTTCTGGAGATGATCTGCTTTTAGTTAACTCAGAGTTTGAAATCCGTTCTTGTCTTTCACTATAAAAACTATCTATAGTCAGAGTTATTTTTGCTTTCTTTGTTAATTTTTTTTTAAAGTTGAGATCTACTTTTAGGTCAAGGGAAATTTTCTAAGCTCTCTCTTCAAATGGTAGCAGCTATGCTGGGTCACTAGTGATTAACTTCTGGTTCTGTGTAGGCGTGGCCAAGTCCTGCAAAATTTTGGCATTTCAGGGTTTACTGTTTACCTTTTGTGTTTGTGTTGGATGTTTTATAATTTCTCTGCTGATCTACTAGCTTGCAAACAAGTCAGAGTAACTAACACTGCTGTAGATTCTTCCCCTGTAGATTTTCCAGTGTATAGAGCCCACACTGCCCAGGGACTGTGAGCTGCCTATACTCACAGTCTGTGCTCAGCCTACTTGTATTTGGTCTGTTAGAGACTTTCCTTCTGAGAATTGCCATATATGCCATGTAAGATGTGAGGATAAATCTAAGAAGTAAAAATAGGGTTGGCCTCTGAGGCAGGAAGTTGTCTCTTACAGGTGTTTCCTTGAGAAGGTGAAGGGTATGTCCTTTTGCTAGAACTTTTCTTAGGACACAGCACTAACTTCAGCTGTCTCCCCTTCTGATGATCCATCCATGCAGTGCTAGACACAAGATAATCCCACAGGAGAGTAAATATAAATGGCCAGCTTTTCCATAGGCAAAAAAGAAGGATGCAGAGAGAAGTAGAGAGAGGTAGACAGATAGAGAGATTCAGGGATGCAGAAAGAGAGAGAGATGCAGAGACATACATCTACACTTGTTCTTGTTTCCTGCTAACCACTGCTGAGATTACCAATAAAGAAAAGCTGTTTTGTACTTTATAACATTGGTCTCATCTCCATGTCTATTGGGGAAGATTGGTATGTATGGCCCTGGTAATCAGGAGGGCTGGGAGTGGGAGGTTACGTTGACCTCTCTCCCTCCATGCTCAGTTGAAATCTTTTTCTGGAAATCTTCAAAATTATCTTCTGCTAGTAATTTGTTACACTCCCAATATTTGTATGTTCTGGCAGTCCAGAACTAATTCAGAGACTAGATTTGCTAGTTAATCTGAGGGTCATAAAAAGAGCTTAGAAAAACACATGTGTATTCTCCATCATCTTGGCTCCACACCCCATTTGATTCTTGATGTCTCATTGAGTCATTCATTTCCAAATGTTCAGTTCTAATTTTTAGTGGATTATTTTCTTCATTTACCCTTTTTTAAGTTCCTTTTGTATTTGGCCAATTTAATTTTTAAATAAGCTATTTTGTTCCATGTTTTTTTTCTTTCTTTCTTTTTTTGTTTTCCATTTCACAAATTCTGTTTTTCAAGGATTTGTTTTCTTTTTCCATTTTGTCAAATAAATTTTGTAAGAAGTTTATGCTTGTTCCATTTCACTAAATCTATTTTAAGGAGTTTTCTTTTTTTTAATTAAAACTTTTTTTTTTATTTACAAAGCATATGCACGGGTAATTTTTCCAACATTGACCCTTGCAAAAACCTTTTGTTCCATTTTTTTCCCTCCTTTCCTCCACCTCCTCCCCAGTTGGTATGTAGTCCAATACATGTTCAATATGTGGGAAATACATGTTACATCCAATATAAGTATATATATTTATGCAATTATCTTGGTGCAAAAGAAAAATCAGATCAAGAAGGAAGAAAAAAGAAACACTTAGGAAAAAAAAAACAAAATGCAAGCAAATCACAACATAGAGAGTGAGAATGCTATCTTGTATTCTACACTTTCTTCTCATGGTTCTCTCTCTGGGTATAGATGGCTCTCTTCATCACTGAACAAGTAGAACTGGTTTAAATCATTTCACTGTTGAAGAGAAGTATGTTCATCAGAACTGATCATTGTATAGTCTTGTTGTTGCCATGTAGTATAATGATCTCTTGGTTCTGCTCATTTCACTTAGCATCAGTTCATGTAGATCTCTCCACACCTCTCTGAAATCATCCTGCTGGTCATTTCTTACAGAACAATAGTATTCCATATCATCCATATACCATAATTTATTCACTTATTCTCCAATTGATGGGCATCCATTCAGTTTCCAGTTTCTTGCCACTACAAAAAGCACATGTAGGTCCTTTTCCCTCCTTCAAGGAACACTGCTGGATTAAAGAGTATGCACAGTTTGATAACTTCTTGAGCATAGTTCCAAATTGCTCTTGATAATGGTTCGATCTGTTAACAGTTCCAACAGTAATGTGTCAATATCCTGGTTTTCCCATATCCCCTCCAACATTCATCATTATCTTTTCCTGTCATCTTACCTAATCTGACAGGTGTGTAGTAGTATCTCAGAGTTGTCTTAATTTGCATTTCTCTGATCAATAGTGATTTGGAGCACCTTTTCATATGGCTACAAATAGTTTCAATTTCTTCATCTGAAAATTGTTTGTTCATATCCTTTGAATATTTATCAATTGGAGAATGGCTTGCACTGTTATAAATTTGAGTCGATTATGTATTTTGGAATTAGACCTTTATCAGAACACTTAAATGTAAAAATATTTTCCCAATTTATTGCTTCCCTTCTAATCTTGTCTGCATTAGTTTTATTTGTACAAACCTTTTTAATTTAATATAATCAAAATTATCTATTTTGTGATCAATATCAATATTTACTTCTTCTTTAGTCCCAAATTTCTTCCTCTTCCACAAGTCTGACAAGTAAACTATCCTTTGTTCTTTTAATTTGTTTGTAATGTCAATCTTTATGTCTAGATTATGAACCCATTTCTACCTCATCTTGGTCTATGGTATTAAGTGTGGGTCTATGTATACTTTTGTCCATACTGGTTGACAGTATTCCCAATAGTTTTTTGTCAAATAATGAATTCTTATCCCCAAAGCTGAGGTGTTTAGGTTTGTCAAATACTAGATTGCTATAGTCATTGACTATTTTGTTTTGTGAACTTAACCTATTCTACTGATCAACTTCTCTATTTCTTAGCCTTTACCAAATGGTTTTGATGACTGCTGCTTTATAATATAATTTTAGATCTATTATAGCCAGGCAACCTTTTGTTCTTCCAGATGTCATTTTTTTCTAGGTCAGTAAAATAGTTTCTTGGAAGTTTGATTGGTATAGCACTAAATAAATATTTTAGTTTATGGAGTATTGTCATTTTTATTATGTTTGCTTGACCTATCCAAGATCATTTGATATTTTGCCAATTGCCTAGATATGTCTTTATTGTGTGGAAAGTGTTTTATAGTTTTTCTCATATAGGTTATAATTTTCTCTTAGCAGATAGATTCCCAAATATTGCATCTTATTGACAGTTATTTTAAATGGAATTTCTCTTTGTATCTCCTGATGTTGGAGTTTGTTAGTGATATATAAATGCTAATGATTTATGTGGATTTATTTCGTATTCTGCAACTTTGCTAAAGTTGTGAATTATTACTAATAATTTTTAGTTGATTCTCTAGGGTTTTCTAAGTATACCATCATATCATCTGCAAAGAAAGATAATTTGATTTCATTTCCTACTCTAATTCCTTTAATTCTTTTGTTTTTCTCTTATTGCCAAAGTGAGTATTCCTAATACAATATTGAATAATAATAGTGGCAGTTGGCAACTTTGTTTTACCTGTAATCTTATTGGGAATGGTTCCAGTTTATCCTCATTATATATAATGCTTCCTATTGATTTATATTTTTTTTTTCTGATGATTTTTAAATAGATGCTACTTACTGTTTTAGGGAAAAGGCCATTTACTCCTATACTCCCTAGTGTTTTTATTAGGAATGGGGGTTGTATTTTATCAAATGCTTTTTCTGCATCTATTGAGATAATAATATGGCTTTTGTTAATTTGGTTATTTATATAGTCAATTATGCTAATAGTTTTCTTAATATTGAACCAGCCAGGATTCCTGGTATAAATCCTACTTAGTGGTGGTATATTATCCTGGGGATGATTAGCTGTAATCTCTTTGCTAATATTTTATTTAAGATTTTTGCATCAATATTCATTAGGGAAATTGGTCTATAATTTTCTTTTTCTGTTTTAGTCCTATATGGTTTAGGTATCAGAACAAAGTTGTGTCATAAAAGGATTTTGGTAGAAGTCCTTCATTCCATAATTTTTCAAATAGTTTATATAGCATTGGACTTAATTGTTCTTTAAATGATTGGTAGAATTCACATGTAAATCCATCTGGTCCTGGGAATTTATTTTTAGAGAGTTATGAATAGCTTTTTGTATTTCTTTTTCTAAAATGAGATTATTAAAGTAATTCATTTCCTCTTCTGTTAATCTGGGCAATCTATATTTTTGTAGGTATTCCTCCATTTCACTTAGGTTGTCAAATTTATTGGCGTAATGTTGTGCAAAGTAACTCCTAATAATTGCTCTAATTCCTTTTCATTAGTGGATAGTTCTCCCTTTTCATTTTTGAGACTAACAATTTGCTTTTTTTTTTTTTTTTAAACCAACTCAGTTTTATTTATTAATTCAATAGTTTTTTTTTTATTTTAGTTTCAATTTTATTGATCTCTCCTTTTATTTTTAAAATTTCAAGTTTATTAATTGATTGGGAGGTTTTAATTTATTCATTTTCTAGCTTTTTTAAATTTTAGCATGCCTAATTCATTGATCTTCTCTTTCTCTATGCAAGTAAGAATCTAGAGATACAAAATTTCACCTTATTACTGCTTTGAATGCATCCCCCAAATTTTGGTATGTTGTCTCATTATTGTCATTCTCTTGGATGAAATGATTTATTGTGTATATGATTTGCTGTTTCACCCATAATTCTTTAGGATGAGATTATTTAGTTTCCAATTACTTTTTGGTCTGTTTTCCCCTGACCTTTTATTAAATGTAATTTTTATTGCATTTTTCACTGAAAAAATGCATTTACTATTTCTGACGTTTTGCATTTGATTTTGAGATCTTTATGTCCTAATATATGGTCAATTTTTGTAGAGATTCCATGAACTGCTGAGAAGAAAGTGTAATTCTTTCTGTCTCCATTCAGTTTTCTCCAAAGATTTATCATGTCTAGCTTTTCTAGTGTTCTATTTACCTCTTTAACTTCTTTCTTATTTATTTTGTGTTTTGATTTATCTAGTTCTGAGAGAGCAAGGTTGAGATCTCCCCTTATTGTAGTTTTACTGTCTATTTCTTCCATTAACTGCCTTAATATCTAGTCTGGGTGTTTTTGTTCTACTACTTGGTGGGAATACATGTAGTATTACTACTTCATTGTTTATGGTTCTCTTTAAATACATGTGCTTTTTTCTTTATCTCTTTTAATTAGCTCTATTTTACTTTTGCTTTATATGAAATCAGATTTGCTACCTATTTTTTTTTTTACTTCAGCTGAATCATAATTAATTCTGCAGCAATCTTTTATCTTTACTCTCTCTGTGTCTCTCTGTGTCAAATATGTTTCTTGTCAACAGCACATAATAGGAGTCTATTTTAAACCCACTCTGCTTTCACTTCTGTTTTATGTAAGACTTTATCCCATTCCCATTTACCAGCTCTATATTTTCCTACATCTTATTTTCTCTCCTCTATATATTTTTGTTGCCTTTTCCCATTCTGTCCTTAGTAGTGTTTTGGTTTGTATTTTGACCCACACCACTTACCATCTTGTCTGCTATCACTTCTCCCTGCTTCTCTTAGTAGTGATTTGTTCTTTTAAGTCCAGCATATCCATTTATCTTTTAACACCCATTATCCCTTCTTTTTTTTTTTTTTTCTTAGTCTTTCTGTCCTCCCTTCTATCCTGTCCCTCCGTTTTCTTTCCTTTTCTTGTCCTACTTCTTTATGGGGTTAGATAAATTTTTATATCCAACTTAGTGATTAAGTTATATCATCTTTGAGCCAACACTCATCAGATCAAACTTCAGACAATGCTTATTCCTCTCCTTTCTTTCCTTGATGACTTTTGTGCCTTTATATGTGATCTAATTTGTCCTATTACAATTCCTCATTACTCTTCTTCTATAACTGTCCTTTTTCCACACTTAACATATTTTTCTATGATATCATCACATCAAAATCCATTCAGAACTACACCTTTCCTCCATGTGATGCTCCCCTTTTCCCCAGTAACAGATATAGTTCTCAAGAGTTACAAATATAATTTTCCCATTTAGAGATATAAATAGTTTATTCTAAATAATATACATATTTCCCCCTGTTTACCTTTCTATGTCTGTTTCAAATCTGGTATTTGAAGTTTAAATTCTGTTTATTTAATTTTTTTTTGGTAGAAATTATTTAAAGTCTCTTACTTTACTGAATATCCAATGCTTATCCTAAAAGATAATGCTCATTCTAGTTGAGTTGTAACCCCAAGTTCTTTGCCTTCTGGAATATGGTATTCCAGGTGTTCTAATCCTTTATTGTAGAAAGTGGCAGATCCTGGATAATCTTCACTGTTGCAGCTCAATTTGATCTCATTTTGTCTGGCAACTTGCAGCATTTTTTTTCCCCTTGAGCATGTAGTTTTGGAGTTCCGCAACAATGTTCCTTGGGATTTTCCTTGGGGGTTCTCTTACTGAAGGTAATGGATGGATTCCTTGAATGAATATTTTTCCCTCTCTTTCTAGAATATTCAGGAAGTTTTCTTTGGCATTTTTTTGAAGAATGTTATCCAGGTTCTTTTTTGGTCATAGACTTCAGGTAGATCCATAATTATTAAATTGTCTTTCCTGGATCCAGTTGACTGTTTTTCTAGTTTGGTGTTTCCCCACATTTTTTCATTCTTTTTAGTTTGTTTCATTCTTACTGTCTCATAGAATCATTACTTTCCATTTGTCCTGTTATAGTTTTTCATGTGCCATTTTTTTCAGTTAATTTTTGTATTTCTTTTTCCAATTGGTTAATTTTACTTTTGAAGGTGTTATTTTCTTCAGTATTCTTTTTTTTTTTTTTTCATTTTGTCACTTGTATTTTTTTTTAAGCAATTACCTTTCTTTTCTAGAGAAACTTAATTTAACTTTTTATTATATTGGATTGTATTCTGTTGTTTCTGGGTTAGATTTTCACCATTAGAATGTAAGCCTGAACTCCCCCAAACAATGGGAGAAATAGCCAACATGGAGAGGTGGAGGCTTTCAGGACTTATGCATTTAAGCTATTTAAATTTGTGTTTCAAAGTTATGTTTTGTACTCCTTTTGTTGACAAACACCTTGTCATCTGGGAGATGCCCTTTTGGATGAGATTCACAAGGTTTAACAAGATTTTGCTTTTTCTTACTCTCAGAGTTCCCCCACAGTTTGGGGACTCATTCTGGGATATTTCTTGTTTGCAAAGGGTGTCTCCTATAAAGAATCCTTGGGCAGGTATTCTCCAGAGAGTTTTCAGGTGGTCCTTTGGACTCAGCTCAGGAATCCCCTCTTATCAGTAAACTCTGAAAGAGAGACAGTCAGAGAAAGCAAAATTGGAAACATGCTAGCAAAGATAGAGGATTAATAATACAGCCCAGGAGATATGCCAACTGAGAAAAGTTTGAATTCAGTCACACAGCCCAGAAGCCAAAAACTGGTGAGGGGAGGAGAGATTTTGCCAAAAACTGGTAGGGTAACTGGGTACCCAGGATTAGATTTGGAAAAATTTAGGCAGTTAAAAAAGTTCCCATTTCTGTTTGATATTGAAGAAAACCTGGGGGATTCAGTCCATAAGGATTTTCTTATTTTGCTTTGGTAATGAATCCTCCATTAGAGAGGGAAAGAATCTGTTAGTCATAGGAAAGGCACAATCTATAAGTAGCTGGTTCTATGAACCCATATAGTACACTGGAAGGTAGCCCTCTGAATAATAACTTTAAGAATTGTGAGAAAATACCAAAATTTACAGAGAAAGACCAAAAAATTATTAAATACTATTGTATTGTTTGGGCAAATATTCCACCCAGAGGAAATGTCTTCTGGCCAAGGTATGAAACTTCTGAGATGTGGACATGCCAAAAATTGAATCAGTATGTAAATTCAAAGAAGCCAATTAATTCTGAGGAAAGTGAATATGCAGCCTTGTGATTGCCAACTGTGGGACAATCTGTTTTGAAGGAGGAAGAGGGGACAAAGAAATTCTATCCTTGGGAACCCCTTTTGGCACTGTTTCCTCCTTATGCCCCTTAGCTGGCCACCAGTTCTAAGGCTTCAACTCCAGAACTCCCCTTCTTGATTTCACCCCATGAAAAAGCAGAACAAGGGAGCTCAATTGATTTTAAACCATATCTATTTTCTCTCCTCCTGGCCTTTTTTTTTGTAGAGAGTTTAAACAAGTATTGAAGGATTATGAAAACTGTCCACTCCTCACAAAGAGTAGCTTATTCTCACTTAGAGAGGTTTTACTCTTCCAGGGAGAAAGCAAGTTTGTAAATGCTCCCTTAAGCAGCATGTAGGTGAGAAACTTTAAGAAAGAGATGAGAGTCATTTTGGGAAATCCATCTGGGAGGAATAATTTGACCGATTCCCGAGTCCTAACATTTGCACTTGGCTAAAATTGATATCAATCTTAGGGATGCTCTTTACTGGGGAATAGCAGGGGCAAATTAGGAGAATTTTAATGAGGACCTGGGATAATGCCTATATAGCTACACAAGGAGACCACAGAGGATCCCTTTAGCATTCTAATTGGGATCATAACAATACAGATCATGGAGAAAGTATGAGGGACCTAAGACAAATTGTTCAGAATATTGGAAATGTGGTCCCTCGAAGTCAAAATATGAATAAAGTAAGATAAATTAAGCAAGAAAAAGAAGAGACAGACACCTCCAGCCTTTTCAAATAGATTCATAGAATATATGAGGAAGTATTCAGGATTGGGCAAAAATGATACCACATGGAAAGACTGCTTCGGTCATATTTTGGCACCAATTTATGGCCAGATATTAAAAAAAAAAAAAAAAAAAAAAAAAAAAGTTCCAGAAGAAAGAGGGGTGGCAGACCAAGCCCTTGGATGAATTATTAGAAATGGTCCAGAAGTTGTGTGTAGCCAGAGAAATTGAGAAGAAAGAAAGAAAAACTATGTTATAATCCTTCCAGGAAGAGCAGACTAAATTTGTGCTTCAGATGGTGAAAACAGTTGCTAAGTCTATAATGAAAACTCAAGGATAACCTAGTAGAGTCAGGGAAAGAAGGGTTTCTTGACCTGAATCCAAGCAAACAGGAGATTTAGAAAAAGGAAGGCGAATGGGCCACTCAGCAAGGACTCTACTAACTAGTTTCAGTTGTGGACTAGAAGGGCATATAAGGAAGGATTGCTCCCAGAGAAAGAGGGAACAAATGACCTACTCCTTCCTAGAAAAGGAGGAGAGGTGTCAGGATCTCACTGAAAGAACTCATCCAGTGTTCTTGATAAATTTAAGTGTGAGACCAGATAAAGAGAAGTTGGTTTTCTTGTTAGGAGATCCTCTATAACTTAATTGTCCTGAGCATGCAGATTGCCCAAAGAAACTCTTGTAATTTTAGATGTAAAAGGAGAGATTTTTGAAACTAGCAAGTGGTTTAGTGTTGTAGACTTAGAAGATGTCCTCTGTGCTTGTCTGCTAGATCCTGACCGCAGGGACATCTTTGCTTTTGAATGGGAAGACCCAGATTCTGAAAGAAAAGTATTGATAGTGGTTTCTACCCCAGGGATATACAAAATCCTTAATCTGTTTGGGCAAGTACTGAGAAATTTGTTTTGGGAAATTTAGAGCTCCCCTGGGTACCCAGATCTTGCAATATGTTAATGAAAAGAGGAGATCAGTGAGGCCTCCATTGAATTGCTAAACTATCTAAGGAGGGAGGGGCTCAGAGTATCAAAAGGAAAGCTATAATTTGTGGAAAGGGAAGATACTTGAGGCATCTAATTAGTGAAAAGAGTAAACTTTATGTGCTCAATCAAGCCCTGAAGTTATTGGAAAAAAGTGAAGGGAATATTTATGCTGATTCAAGTATGCCTGGGAGCTGGTGCACATGTTTGGAAAAATTTGGGAAGAAGGAATTAGCTCACACTATGTCATTACTGCAAGTCTTTAAAAACCTATTATTGTCCAGAAATCATAGTCATTTTACATGTGAATGGGCATCTTGTGAATGGCCAATTCTTTGAAGCTAGAGGGAACCCTTTTGCAGATGAAGAAGGAAGAAGAGCAGGGAATAAGGAACCTGAATGGGCTGACCACCAGTGTCTTGGTCTCCTCTCTTTTAACAAGTTTAGTTGGTCCACCTTTGTCAGAAGAGGAGAAATGACAAATCAGGGCTGGGAGCCCAGGAGAACTATAATGATAGCTAGTATCTCCCTGCTACCTGGGAAGTGCTGAATAAGGCAAATATAAGGCAGAATTTACTACAAGGCAGTCATTGGGAGAACCAAAACTTGTTTGATGCTGTCTTAAGCCTGATCTCCTGGCCTATATACTCTTGCTGGACACCTAAGGGATGGTTGCCTTATTTGTTGAAGGACAAATAAGTCTGCCCTGTGGCAGGCACCAGCAGGAAGAAGTCCCCAGGGAATTAGACCTTTTCAGACCATACTGGTGGACTTTACTGGGCACCTTCAGTGAGTTGCCTCTGATATTTGCTTGTCATAATAGCCCATCTGACCTCATGGATAAAGGCCTTCCTAATGATCGAAACTGCTGATTAAGCTGTTAGTTAGATCTTATGGGAACAAATTATTTCCAGCTATGGGATGGTAGAGAGAATAGATACAGACAATTAGACTTATTTTACCTTTAAGATTTTCCAGTCCCTGTCAAAAACCTTGGATATTACCTGTGAGTTTTATACTCCTTAGCACCCTCCTTTCTCATCTAAAGTGGAATGAATGAACCAAGAGATCGATGCAGCTCACTACATTAGTGTTAAAATTTCTCCATCTGGCCCTCAGAATTAGTACCAAACCCCAGAGGGATATTGCATTACCCCTTTACAAACTCCTCTTTGGACATTCTTATTTAGGAAGAGGAGAGGGAAACTGAGACCACATACTGGACAGTAGAGACTAAATTTTCAGAAATTATGTGTGTTTTCTGGTAAGACATTTGACTATGTTGTAGAATAAAGGGCTGATTGCTTAGACTCCACCACTAGAGTTTCCTATAGACAAACTGAGTGCTGATACACATGTGGAAAGAAAAACAAAAAAAAAAACTCCCTCTGTCCTGGGAGCCCTTTCCAAGTCTTCCTAATGTTAGACACACCTGTGAGGACCAAGGAGAGAGGCTAGACTCACCACATTCAGACTAAGGGACCAGTTACCTTTCATTGAATGGACTTTGAATTCAAACCATCTCAGTGACCTCCCACTGGATGGATGCATGAACTTTGAAAATATGTGTAAAAAGTTTGTGATCTGTCAGTTTCTTTTAGTATTTCTGTGGTTGCTGACTTTAGTGATATACATTTTTACTCTACTTACTGGATACACAAGTGGTTGGGCTGATAGATGGCCCCAGATAGGATCTGGGGATACAGAACCCCAATTTGTAAAGATTGAGCAACCTAGAAAGAGAGGTCCAATTAGCCAAGGATGGGCCCCAGTAAAGAAAAAAGGACAAGTCTGGCCTAGAGACATTAGAGACTGAGTATAAGCTAGTTGATGAAATGTATAGAAAATGGTGTCTGATGTCTTCAAAGATAAATAAAAAGCAGAGGAATTGTATGGAATTAACTTGAGTGAAGATGCTCTCATGGGAATATCCCTTAAACTATATTTTAATTGTGACTTCAGATTTTATAATACCAAATAGAGCTATAGTTAAAAGGTGCAGGTATTGTTTCTTCCTGTTTTCCCACCACTTCTTAATTACCATTTAAGTACTTCTTTTAAAAGTGATGATGACTTTGAATTCTATATCTGTTTCTATATCTATTCTCTAGGGAAACTTAAAAGTTTATTGTTATTGACTTGTATTCTTTTGTTTCTGGGTTAGATTTATGTGATTAGAATGGTAGCATTGATTGCCCCAAATAGTGTCCAACTTGGAGAGTTGGGGGCTTCTGGGTTTAGTCTATTAAATCCTATGTTTTGAAGTTGTTTGTCACTCCTTTTGCTGACAAATACCTTGTCATATAAGAGATGCCTTTTCTCCCCCTTTTTCTTACTCCAAGAGTCTCTGTTTTTATGGATAATACTATATTATATAATATTTCTAGAAGTACTTTAAGCCTGATCAAATACAAAAGTGTTATGCATCCACTGTGTGCTGATTGCCATGAGAAACATATAATGGTTGGAGTTATATGATGATGATGATTGATGATGAAGGAGATAATAAACAAATGAGGCAATAATAGTAGTTCACATGCATGTAGTTGTTTACTATTTACAATTTTTTTCCCCTCCATCATCCCTTATTTCATTTGTTCTTCACTAAATAAATTCTTAAATTGTTCTTCACTTCATAAATTTGACCATCCAGGTGCAAAATTCCCATTTTGCATAGCTATATTAGATGTATTGAATTTAAAATCTCTACTGGACATCCGTTTTGCATAGGAAGTAATTGAGGCTTAAATAGGTAGTAATTTGCTGAGGGTCATACACCTAAAGTAAATGTCTAACTGTATAAGTTCTGATTTTTTTTTTTTAAATCTACAAATGGAATGAATCTTCAAATATATCAGCCAGGATATTAGACCATAAAAGATCTTAAGGGTTTATATTGACATTCCTGACATTTCTTGAATGGTTGAATGAATGAATAATGAAATGAATGAATCATGAAAATAGGAGAACTAGACAAGTCTATTGTTTGACATTTTACATGATGCTAAGCTAATGTTTTAAGACCCATAAGATCCAGCCCAGTGTATGACAGAATTGGATTACCATTTCATGACATCTGAGAAGGGGCAATTCAGCAGACACTAAAGGGACACACGTAGCCATCATAATAATGACTGAAACTCTCAAATATTGAGCATATGAATGAAAATCCTGAAACCATTCAAATAAACATTTACATAAGAAACTATGGGAGAGGAGGACATAATGCCTTATTTTGAAATTCATGGCCCTTTGCTTTATACTTTTACCTTTAGGAAATTAAAAAAAAAATAAGATTAAGCAGCAAGAGTAAATTTTACAAGATTCTTGGATGCAAATTTTCCGAATAAGTGCTGATTTATTTTGCCTTGGCATTCTCAATTCTTAGTACCATGCTTAGAAAATCATAAATTCTTAACAAATTATTTATGATTGATTTGCTATTTTCCTGAGATAGACTTTGGTACTAGAGAGTCATTAATTCAACAAACTTTTTTTTAGTTCCCACTATATGTGAAACACTGTGCTAAGCATTGGAGATACAAAAAAGGGCAAAAGATAGATCCTGATTTCAAGAAATTCATGAATAAAGAAATTATAAATAAGACATATAAGAATAATTAATAGAGAGAAAGATCTATAAATTAGAGGTGTTGGGAAAAGTTTTATATACAATATAGTCATTTAGTTGGCATAGGAAACCAAGGAAGCTAATAGGTAAAGATGAAGAAGACAAGTATTTCAGATATAGGAAAATGTCAGAGAAAATGCAAATAGCCAAGAGATGGAGTGTTTTATGACTGGAATACAAAGAAGGCCAGTGTCACTCAATGAAAGAGTGTATATCAGGAAGTAGAGTGTGAAAAGATTAGAAAGGGAGGATGGGGGCAAGTCATAAGATGCTTTGAATATCAAACAGATTATTTTGTATATGACCCTGGAGGCAATAGGATATCACTAGAATTTATTGAGTACTGAGGTCAAATGATTGGATTTGAACTTTGGAAAAATTGCTTTTATATCTGAATGGAGAATGAATTTGAGTGTGGAGAGCTTCAAGGCAGATTTAATCATTAGCAGCCTACTAAAAAAAAAATTAGGTATGAGGTAATAAGAAACTGCTCCAAAATAGTGGCAGTGATAGCCAATAAAAGCATCTGAATTCAAGTGATGCTGCAAAACTAAAAAAAACAATAGTTTTGGAAACAGCTTGAACTTGAGGAGTGAGAGATACTGTGGAGTCAAGGATGTGAGGGACTGGGATAATGATGTTGTTTTTGACAGTGATAGGGAAGATAGGGAAGGGGGTTGGAGGATATGGGTTAAAGATAGTGAGTTTCTTTTTAGATGTATTGCATTTATGATCTCTGTTGGACCTCCAATTTGAGATGTCTGAAGGAGAGTTGGAGATGAAAGATTAGAAATCATTGGGCAGATTGGGGTAGGATAGTTAGATGTGAGAATGATCAGCATAGAGATGGAAATTAAATTCATAGAAGAATATGAGATCACCAAGTGAAATACTGTAGAGGGAGAAGAAAATAAATCATAGGCCATAATCTTGTAGGACACCCACAATTGAAGGATATGATCTAGCTAAGGATTTAGCAAAAGAAACTGAGAAGGAATGAGGATCAGGAGATAGTAGTGTCCTGAAATCATGAAGGAAAAGAAAAGGGAGATAATGATGATGATGAAAAAGAGAATTATAAGAGAAGTGAGTGAGCAAAAATGTCCAAGACTGAAAAAAAGTCAAAGAAAATGAAGAATCTGTAAAGATCACCAGATCTGGACAATTAATTTTAAAAATCTGTTCTATTCAGTCTTAATAAATTAGTTAAAGTATCTAAAGATTTTCAAAGCAGAGTTATGGGAAACATGATTGTTATATTTAGGTATTGAAGGGACTAGTAAGTAGATGACAGATTAGCCACTTTTTAAATATTCCCAGTAGATAGAACTTGGAACCATAGGTAAGAGTTTCAGAGAGGTAGATTTATACTTTTTCAAAGGGCATTAAAAAAAAATTAACTCTTCCAAAATGATGTTTGTCTCCCTCTGTTAGGGAAAAAAAAATCTAGTTCTTTTTGCATTAAACAGTCTCAAAAGTCAAAAACTGTTATCAAATAGGTTTAAAATTTTTCTTCTTCAAGATAAACCACAAAATTATCCTATGTATGGCACAATTTGAAGACACTGCTTATTCTTTTTTGATAACATGTGGGCACTTCCTATTTTGTCACCCTTTTGAAATATATTGCCAAAAATAAAATATGATACTCAGAGGTATAACCAATAATTCCTAAGTTTGGAACAAATACCACAAAATATGCCAAAGACCAGCAATATGAAATTCACTATCAAATTAACTTGTAAAGACATACTGTCTGAATATAAACTAAAGCATACTATTTTTACTCTCTCCCTCATTCTCTTCCCTCCATCCCATCTTTCCTTTTTTTTTTTTTTTTTTTTCAACTTTATTCCTTTCTACCATATCTTCTTTATTTGTGTCAGGGATAGGAGAAGTGAAGGAGGGATAGAATTTAAAATTCAAAACTTACTCCAAAATATTTTAAGATGTATCTTAACATTCAATTGGGGAGAATGAAATATTGTTAAAAAAAACATTTAAGGAAGCATTCAGTTGAGGTTATCAAAGTACTTTTCACACTTTAAAAAATATTCTATTTTCCTCAATAACATGATAAAATATTTTTAATATTCAATTTAAAAAAATGTATTCCATTTGTGGCAGCACTCTTTGTAGTTGCCAGAAACTTGGAGTAGATGCTCATCACTTGGAGAATGGCTGAATAAATTTTGGTATATGAATATTATGGAATATTACTGTTCTGTAAGAAATGACCATCAGGATGATTTCAGAAAGGCCAGGAGAGACTTACATGAACTGATGTTTAGTGAAATGAGCAGGACCAAGAGATCATTATATACTTCAACAACAATACCATATGATGATCAATTCTGATGGATGTGGCCCTCTTAAACAATGAGATAAACTAAATCAGTTCCAATAGAGCAGTAATGAATTGAACCAGCTACACCCAGTGAAAGAACTCTGGGAGATGACTATGAACCACTACATAGAATTCCCATTCCCTCTACCTTTGTCTGCCTACATTTTTGATTTCCTTCACAGGCTAATTGTACACTATTTCAAAGTCTGATTCTTTTTGTAAAGCAAAATAACTATTTGGACATGTATACATATATTGTATTTAACTTATATTTTAACATAATTAACATATATTGGTAAACCTGCTATCTGGGGGAAGGGGTGGGGGGAAGGAGGGGAAAAGTTGGAAGAAAAGGTTTTGCAATTGTCAATGCTGAAAAATTACCCATGCATATATCTTGTAAATAAAAAGCTATAATAAAAAAAAAATGTATTCCAAATTTTGTCCTACTTACTTCTAACTCTTCCCTCACTCTGACAGTAAGCAATTTGATAATGGTTATGTATATACAATCATGTAAAACATTTTTCCATGTTAGTTTTACTGTGGAAGAAGAAATAGACTAAAAAAAGAAAAGAAAAACTAACTGAAAAGTAGTCTGATTTGGCTTCCACTCAGTCTCAGTTGGTTCTTTCTCTGGATATTGAAACTATTTTTTAATTATTCTTCCTTTGGGATTGTCTTGTATCATTGTTTTACTGAGAATATCTCAGTTATTCACAGCTGGTCATTGTACAGTATTGATTTCTGTACATAATATTTTTCTGGTTTTGCTTGCTTCACATTTCATCAGTTCATGTAAGCCTTTCCAGATTTTTTTTTTCCCAAAATCAGCTAGTTCAGCATTTTTAATAGCACAATAGTATGACATTATTATAAAGTACCACTTGTTTGGTCATTTACCAGTTGATTGGCACCCCTTCAATTTCTGGTTCTTTGCTACCACAAAAAGAAATGTTATGAATTTTTTTTGATTCAAATATGTCCACTTCCTTTTTTAAAAAAAATCTTTAGAATACAGACTTAGTATTGATATTGATCAATCAAAGGGCATGATTTTTTTGGCCATAGTTCTAAATTTCACTCTAGAATAAATGGATCAGTTCACAATTCCATTGACAGTACACCATTATTCCAATTTATCTACATCCTCTTAAACATTTTTCACTTTTTGAGAGGTATGAGGTGGTATCACAGAGTTATTTTAGTTTTTATTTCTCTAATCAATAGTCATTTTTTTTAAATAACTCTAAATATCTTTGATTTCTTCATCCGAAAAATGCTTACTGTATACCACAATAATTTATCAATTGGGGAATGACTTGAATTCTTAAAATTTAACTCAATTCTGTATATATTTGAGATATGAGGTCTTTATTAGTAATACTTACTATATCTCCCTCCCCCAATGTTCTGGTTTCCTTCTATCGCTGGTGGCATTAGTTATCTTGGTGCATATACTTTTGAAATTTTTATATTCAAAATTATCCATTTTTACATATTATAATTACAATTATAATTATAATTATAATTTTTATGTTGTATTATTTTATTTTTGTTTTTATTATGAATTCTTACCTTTTCCATGAATCTGACAAAATATCCCTTGTTCTCCTAGTTATCAAAATTTGTTTTGAAATCATATAGCCAATATCATCTTGTCTTGGAATGTGGTATTATGTCAGTGTATATCTAATTTTTATCAGCCTGTTTTCCAGCTTTTCCAGCATTTTTCTGTCAAGTAGTGAATTATTGTCCACAAAGGTGGGATATTTGGATTTCTCAAATATTAGATGCTTATACTCCTTTGTTAATATGTATTACCTAAACTATTCCACTGATCCATCACTCTTTTTCTTAATATAAGATTGTTTTGACAATTACCACTTCAAAATACAATTTGAGATTTATCACAGGTTAGCTACCTTCCTTCACAATTTTTTTGATTGATTCCTTAATATACTAGGTTTTTGATGAATTTTGTTATTTTTTCCAGTTATAAAATATTTGGTAGTTTGATTGATATGTCACTAAATAAATAAAATAGATGTTGATATAATCATTATCTTGGCTTGTCTTACCCATAAGCAAGTGACAATTTTCTAATAGTTTATATCTGACAGTATTTGTATGAGAAGTGTTTTGTAATTTTGTTCATATAGTTCCCTGGTCTGTCTTGACAGGTAGACTCCTGAGTACTTTGTTTTGTGTATAGTTATCATAAATGGAATTTTTCTTTCTGCCTCTTGCTAATGTGCTTTGTTACTAATATATAGAATAATGATGATTTAGGTGAGTTTATATTAGGTTACTTTTTACGTTGATTCTCTAGGGTTCTATAAATATATCATCATATTATCTGCCAATAATTTTAGTTTTGTTTCATTATTGCCCATTTTAAGTCTTTTTTCTTTGTCTTTTTGCTATAGCTAATACTTCTAGGACAATATTGAATAATAGTAGTGATAATGCTTATTCTTCCTTCATTCCTGATATTATAGAAAAACTTTAAGCTTGATCCCATTAAAATAATATTTGCTGATGATTTTATTTAGATACTACATATCATTTCAATGAAAGATCCATTTATTACTATGCTCCCTAGTGTTTACAAGAGGATTAGGTACAGTTTTGTCAGACATTTTTTCTGCATTTGTTCATATAACCATATGATTTCTGTTGGTTTGTTTATTGTTATATTGAGAGATGTGCATGAATATATGCATGCATTAATATATATATGTATATGTATAATGTGTGTGAATATTGTTTTTATGTATATATATTTGTATACATATGTATATATACATATTCATAATATACATACACATATATATCCATATACGTGTATATATAGAAATGTGTCTATATGTATACATTATTGATATAAATCATACTGGTTCATTATGTTTGAACTTTGAGATATATTGCTGTTATCTCATTTTTAGTTTTTTATTTTAAAAGATCTGCATTAATATTTATTAAGAAATTAGTTTTGTTCTCCCTGGGATAGGTATGAGCTATGTGTTTGTGTCATAAAAATAATTTGATAGGACTTAAATGATTTTTTACAAATTTGAAGTGATTTTTCTTTAAATGTTTAGTAAAATTCACTTGTGAATTCAGCTGGTCCTGAGGACTTTTTCATAAAGATTTCCTTGATAGCTTGTTCAATTTCTTTTTTTTTTTTTCTTTTTCTTTTTTTTTTTTTTATTATACCTTTTTATTTATAAGATAATATGCATGGGTAATTTTTCAGCACTGACCCTTGCAAAACCTTGTGTTCCAACAAAAACAGCAGGAGTGGAAATGCTATGTTGTGGTTCACACTCATTTCCCACAGTTCTTTCGCTGGGTGTAGCTGGTTCTCTTCATTATTGAACAAATGGAACTGATTTGGTTCCTCTCATTGTTGAAGAGAGCCAAGTCCATCAGAATTGATCATCATACAGTGGAAGGATATGGTTCCCGCAAAACAAGAGAAGGGAATTGTAAGGGTCCTTTAAATGAGCAGGCACAGCAAAACAGGAGATTTGAGTTGCCCAGAAGCAATCTCTGTGGATATAGGACTGCCCTGTGGGTGGGATCCTGACCATATCGAGATAGCTTCGTAATGGGTGACGACTCTCTTGCTGGTTGGCTGTGTGTGTGACCTCACAGGCCCTTTATAAGCCCACTGTAGACAGCAGTCGCTCTCTTTAACCTGGCTCCCTAACCTGGGGTAGCTGAGCCAAGCTGACGAATAGGCGAGAGGTAAGTAGTTTGGTAGTGAACACATGGGTCTTCAGACTAGTTGTTCACTAGGGAGCTAACAAGTCAGGGCAACAAGTCAGGGTATTATGTGAGTAGGTATAATAAAGGCTTTTAAGTTTACATGTGGCTGTTCTTGAGCGTGCTACCAGTTATTAAACTATAGATTCAAGAAACCATGGCCAGAGACCTTTGAAGGCCTCAGAGGAGGCAGGCCGGGTAGAGTTGACACTGCAAAGGTCAGTGGTCAAAGGTACTCTCTTGGGCCTTGGACAGACTGGTAATAGTAACTGCCAGTAGTGCTTTTATAATACAGTATTGTTGTTGAAGTGTATAATGATATCCTGGTTCTCCTCATTTCACTTAGCATCAATTCATGTAAGTATTTCTTTTTTGGTCAAAAATTCCTTCCTCCTCCACAAGTCTGAGAGGTAAATTATCCTATGGTCCTCTAATTTATTTATAATCTCATTCTTTATGCCTAGATCATGAACTCATTTTGACCTCATCTTATTGTATGGTGTTAAATGTGGGTTAATGCCTACTTTCTGCTATACTAATTTCCAGTTTTTCCCAGCAGTTTTTGTCAAACAGCAAATTCTTATCCCAAAAGCTGGGGTCTTTGGGTTTGTCAAACACTAGATTATTATTGTTATTGACAGTTTTATCCTGTGAACCTAACCTATTCCACTGATCAGCTAGTCTATTTCTTAGCCAATACCAAATAGTTTTGGTAACCCCTGCTTTATAATATAGTTTTAGGTCTGGTACAGCTAGGCAACCTTCATTTAATTTTTTTTTTTTTTTTTTTTTTTAGTTCCCTTGAATGTCTTGACTTTTTGTTTTTGCAGATGAATTTTGTTGTAAATTTCTAGGTCATTAAAATAGTTTTTGGGGAGTCTGATTGGTATAGCACTAGATAAATAGATTATTTTAGATAGCATTTTCATCTTTATTATATTCACTTGACCTATGCAAGAGAACTTAATATTTTTTCCAAATGGTTAGATTTGACTTTATTTGTGTGGAAAGTGTTTTGTAGTTTTTTGCTCATATAGTTCCTGACTTTTTCCTGGCAGATAGATTCCAAAATATTTTATACTATTGGTAGTTACTTTAAATAGAATTTCTCTTTGTATCTTTAGCTGTTGGATTTTGTTAGTGATATATAAGAATGCTGAAGATTTATGTGGATTTATTTTATATTCTGCAACTTAGCTAAAGTTGTGGATTATTTCTAATAGCTTTTTAGTAGAATCTTTGGGGTTCCCTAAGTATATCATCATATCATCTGCAAAGAGTGATTATATTGTTTCCTCATTACCTACTCTAATTTCTTTAATCTCTTTCTCAACCCTTATTGCCAAAGCTAGCATTTCTAATATAATATTGAATAGTAATGGTGATAGTTGGCAACCTTGTTTCACTCCTGATCTTATTGGGAATGGTTTCAGTTTATCCGCATTACATATGATACTGATGGTTTTTAAATAGTTTCTACTGACTAATTTAAGGAACAGTTCATTTTTTCCTATGCTCTCAAGTGTTTAATAGGAATGGATGTTAGATTTTATCAAATGCTCTTTCTATATCTATTGAGATAGTCATATGATTTTTGTTACTTTGTTTGTTGATATAGTCAAATATGCTAATAGTTTTCCTAATATTGAACTAGCCATGCATTCCTGGCATAAATCCTACTTAATCATGGTGTATTATGTAATTATCTGAAACTCATGAGTTAATGCATGGGGGTCAGACAATCGAGCACTTGAGTCTAATTACCAATTGGACAATACTCTATAAGAATATGCTTGGAAAATGGCCCTTCCCAATATCCTGTGCTGGTCCAATGGTTTGGTGTATACAGAGAATTGTGGGAGGGAGTAGGGGGTGGAGTGAGACTAGCCAGAGTCACTTCTGGGTGGGAGATGAAGAGATGAGGTCACAGATATCCTGCATCCATCCCCTTGACTTCTACTGCTAAAGACCAAGAATAAAGACTTTTGTTTATCCTGAATCCTGCTGATTCTAAGGTATCCAAGGTGCTAACAAGGTCATCACAGTATTATCCTGGGATGATTTTGTGTAATCTTTTTCTAATATTTTTTAAAGATTTTTTTCATCAATATTCATTAGGGAGATTAAGCTATAATTTTAATTTATTTTTTTTTTCTAAGTGGGGTTCTTAAAGTATTCTGTTTAATCACTTGTTAATCTTGGTAATTATATATATATATTTTATAATTGTTCATTTTATATACAGTGTAAGATTTATTGACATATTACTGGGCAAAATAAATAATAAGAGTGCTTTAATTTCCAATTTATTGTTGGTGAATTTAGCCTTTTTATTTTTGATACTGGCGATTTGTTTTTTTTCTCACCATTTTTAAAAATCAAGTCAACTATAAGTTTATATATTCTATTTTTTTAATATAGAATGAGCATCTAGTTTTATTTTTATTTCATTTTTAGACTTCCAGTTTTATTAATCTCTATTTTAAATTTTCATACAGTTTCTCAATACTTTTTTGAGTATCGCTGTTCTTTTTTCTCACTTATTAATTCATTTATTTACTTATCTTTCTATCCATATATTCAATCATTCATTTATTTACTTCTTATTTGTTTGTTTGTTTGCTTAATCATGTTTTTCAAGTGGTCAAATCATTGCTAAAGTATCTTTTTCTGGATCAATTTTTCAGTTTAGGTGGTGTGTGTGTGTGTGTGTATGTATGTGTGTGTGTGTGTGTGTGTGTGTGTGTGTGTGTG